>NC_041401.2:143870463-144170463 GCF_900747795.2 Erpetoichthys calabaricus | reverse complement strand
CTCCGCAGGGTCGAGAGCTTCGCAGCTTCGGGCAGCGTCCTCTCTTCTCGCACTGTTTGTGACATTTCAAGTGACCCGTCGGCTCCAAGGAGAGTGGAAATCTTTGCGAATGAGTGTAATCGGCGCCATCGAAGCAGGACTCTGTTTGTAAATTACCCTGCACTACTATTTACTGTCCCTTAAGGTGAGTTCGGGACACTAAAACCCTGCAACATTAGCTACTGTTAGTACTACTTACCTGTTGTGTTATAGCGCCTTTAAAATGTAGTTTACCCCAAACCACTCCAGTAGTGCTCAATATATCTTTACTTCTTAAATGTAATGTTTTACTGTTTAATAACTTATGGACTACATTTTATTTTTTTCTCTTGCACTCAGTGAGTGAAGCCACTGGGTAATCAACTAGTTTACTATATTTATAAAGGTTTTTTTTGGGTGTAATTATAAATATGGATTACCATTTTAATTATGTAGTACTTGTTTCTTACCAAAACTTATATTGTATGACATGCACAAACAAATAATAAACACAGATCAAACTTTTAAAAAGCTCCAAATCTATCAAATGTTCGTAAGATATTTATCAAGAAGATACAATGCTAACATGCTTAGCAAGTTTACCAGTAAAATAGACTCATTTTGCTGTTAAGCTAAAAAAGACTTCAGCAATTTCAAATTCTTGTTTATTTCTTTTTCCAATTGAAAATATGAATTGCTGTGTCGAACATAAGCTTGCTTACCTCCCAAACCCAGACTGTATTAATTTTAATTAAAGGACAAAGTATAAATTAATTAAAGTAGCTTTTCTTGCCATTTGTCTGATTGTACAAGATGACTCCTCTGAATCCTTTTTCTTAATTTATAATTCCAGTTCCTTTACACAAAGGTTAATATTCCAGTTCCTCTCTCTAGTAAGGTGTCTTCTGTTTGTTCACAAGACTTTTGCAGCAAAAGAGGCACATGCACTGGCTCAACTACCACAATCCCTTGCATTAAGGAGTACTGCAACTAAATTACTGTAAAGCTTAGAAAAGCAGATGCTAATTTTGTTTTTATGATCGGCCAATTTACAGATCACCAATCAATTCTTTTGTAGTGAAAATTGGATGAATTAGATAGGCAGCTGATTTATCAAATCATCACTACTTTCTATAGTAAAAGTACACTTTTTGTAGGTTTAGAATGAAGAGTGGTTCCAGTTAGACTGACTGAAGTGGGAATACTCAACATATGACCAACGCAAACCTAGTAGGTATTTGTGTCATTTCTGAGTGTGTCAGTGAAAATGAAATCCATTCTACCCAAATCCTTACTGGAGAACCTCTATTAGAGAAATATCATGCCAAATCCTTTGCTTTTTATAATAAACTGGGATAACCATTTTATTGGAACTCGTTTGCATAAACCAGTGCCACCACAGGAATTTCCCAGTTCTGCTGCCTCAGAGTTCAAGTCCTATATTTAGATCCAGGGCTGGGCACTGCTTGTGTAGAGTTTGCATGTTCTTCCTGTTTTTTGTAAGGATTTTTTTCCAGGTATTCCTGTTTCCTTCCCACATCCAAAGAGTTGCAGATAAGGCTATTTTTTCAACTAGCCCAGTATTAGTGTGAGTGCATGACAAGTGAATGTGCACTTTTTTGATGAACAGCAATGTTTATTCTGTTTTATTTATGTAATTGTTATATTGAGAAATTAAGTATAATTGCAAAATTGCAGATCAGACATTTGAAGTATATTAAATACGAAGTTGTAATAGAGCTGTGTCAAAACTCAAACAAAACACAGCTTTGTAGTTATAAAAATATTTGCTATTTAATTTTTATTGTTCTAAAATAGTATGCAAAGCTTGGTTTTGACCTTAAGTTTCCTTCCTTGACTGTTACTTTACAGCTGCATAAGCTTCAGTTGTGTGAAATAGTCACCCTAGAGGAGGAGAACGAGGAGGTTAGTAGGAGTACGCGCTGAAACCGCGCATTGCCACACCCACCACATGACGACCCCAGATTAGGAGTGAATGGTAAAAGGTGACACTTGGTGTTAATTGGGGTTTAATCATTTTCTCCTTGGTTTGGATTATGTAGGAGGTTCATTATTTCGGAATAATGGCTTGTCCAGGGCTGTTTAGTGCCTTCTGTCTAGTTCTGCCAAGAAAGAGAATGTTGTGTTGTATTTTGTTAATCTCTTTTGATTATTTTACTCAAATCTTAATGTGTCATATATGAGGACAATGTGATGTTTAAGCTGATTAAACGTGCAATTTACATGGCTTTGTTCACACGCACACACTAACCCCAGAAATTCCTAGGAAGGATACATACTCTTTTTCTTTAAAATTGAAACTTTATTTCTTATTTACAGTATATAAGAAACATTAACTGCTATATTCTTATGGCTGCTTTTTTCCATACCATCATACTAAAACTGCAGTTTCCATGTAGGAACTATTTTAACTTAAATGTAAATTTTTTTTGACATTAAAAAGGAATGGTAACCTGTCAGAAGCAACTCACAGGCATGCAACTACACACCAAATAGAGCATTCTTCAAGGTAATCAATTAGTGTGTCTACCACCAAATGGTGCATTTGTGAATCTCTGAAAATGTATTAGATGTGTTGTTTTAGAATGGCTTTGTTTGAGTTCCGCACTAAATTACTGTCATTTTCTATGGTAATCTTATGTTTCTATTGTGGAACATACTGGTTAAAATATAGTGTATGCAAAAGCAATAGTTAAGAATATCCTATTAGTAATGGATTGCTGTGCAAGGCCTTCTAGAAACAGCTGTGTTTATTTTCAGATTTGTACCCACTCCAGTTTTGTTACACTTTTATTTGACCAGGGTATTGTCTTTTGTTGATCTTGGATGCTCTCTTCATCCATCCATCCATTGTCCAACCCGCTGAATCCGAACACAGGGTCACGGGGGTCTGCTGGAGCCAATCCCAGCCAACACAGGGCACAAGGCAGGAACCAATCCCGGGCAGGGTGCCAACCCACCGCAGATGCTCTCTTCAGTTATCTCCATTTTGTTTCTATTGTACTCTCAGTTAATACAGAGGTAAATGGCATGCTATTTCCCTGAGTGAAGTTTTTAACATGTCTTTTTGTACATGCTTGTGTATGTAAATGTGATTCTGTCATGTATCTACTGCTTCTATAACTTGCTTCATATGTGTCTCCTGGCTGTGAGAAGTGTTGAGGTTTGAATTCAGTCTTGATTTTTTTTTTTTTTGGTGGCTAGGATAACCAACACCTGATCGCATACAGTTGTTTGGAAAATGTAATTAGAGGCTATATATTGAAGCCAGCCATATGTTTTTTTTTTGTTTAGTTTAATTACCTTGTAGAGTGTTTGTATTTATATAAAAAAAACTCCTAAATTGTGAGAAATGTAAAGAAATACTAAACTTTGGTTCATTTCAGCAAATGTTTTAAAATCCTAAGTGGAATGATAAATATCTGTTGAAAGTAGTGTCAAGATAGAAACACATACAGTATCTGCAGTTAAAAAATTTGTGGATGAGAATGTAGCAGTACCTGTTGTAGTCACCGATTTTTTTTTTTCTTTTTTTCGTCACTTATTCTTCACTTTTAAGAAAATAGAGAGCTATAAGTCAAATCCGTTTATGCATGCATAACTTTTAGCAGTCTTTCCTTCTACAACTGCATCCAGCAACTGATGCAGAAGTCTTTCCATAATGACATTTTTAAAGAGTTAACAATAATGTTTTGCTTTTGTTTGGGTGGGTTGTGTGTGTTGTCATGGACAGGTTTATAATTGAAGGGGGCTAAAATTAAGCCTACTGAAAGATGTATATTTTAAAATTGTCCAACAATATAGCACATTTTGTTGCTAAATGCACATATATCAGGATCAATAACCTGTTAGCTTACCCAATTTAAATTAAGACTTTTTTTTTTTTTAATTCTGGAGAAAACTTTCTTTAAGCTTTTTTTCTGGATTAGCTGCATTAGCCTGCTGCAGTGTTCTTTTTTCAAGGGGTTAGTACACTGTGGTGATGTTTCCAATCATTTGAAAAGAGTGGTTGGAAATGGATACGAGTGGTCATTTTTGAAAAAGTGAGAGAATGAAACAAATAGAAAAAGAAGAGAGCAATGGCTGGACACCAGGTTCAAGGAAAAGCAATGTGTGTAATCACGGTTGGTACAATTGAGCAGAATGATGCAGGAAAAGAAACAGGTTTAATTACAAAGTTGGATAGAGTCCTTGCATTTGTTCTTTTACAGGTGTTCACATAGTAGTTCAGAAATTGGGCAGCAACCCTTTTTTTGGAATTAAACAAATACTCTAAAAGGCAGGCCTATGGTGTCACTGGTTTCCTTATTCATGTTTGTTACATTTCTGTTGTTGTGAATACCTTAATTTATGGATGGGGGGCTCTGCATCAATTTAATAATTGCTGTTTTCACTTTTTTTTCCAGAAAACCATATGGAATGTAAAGTGAAATATTACATGGCTAGGAGTTTTTTTTGATTGCTATAATAATGATAGCAAAATAACATAACAGCTTTTCTTCCTTTTAAATGTTTAGTGTAACACATAACATAATGTACCCCCACCAAGTGCTTTCTGATCTGAATGTGTAAACGTGTCTCTTTAGCACTCAAGCTTAAGGCATTGAATGTTACTACAAGAAGGCAGAGTCTCTTAAACATTTTCCTAATTTAATCCTTTCACGTACTGTATGTGACCATGTAAGAAACACATGTCCATTTTCATTTGAAGAAATGAATAAAATGTGATTTAGCAAAGAAGGAAAACAAACTTCAGATTTCACACAGATAATAGCAGTTCAAGAGCTATATACTAGACCATTTCAGTATGCTTGGACCGTTCTGGGCAAAATTTAGCATATCACAAAACTAAGAACAATAAAACTAGGCTTCAAACCATGGCATGCTGAGAACTTAGCCTGAACTTGTAGATTAAAAATGCATTGCAAGCATGGAGATGCACGTACGCTAGTGTGGAGATTAAAGATGGGCAATCTTTCTCTCTTCATGCCATGAACTACACTCTTCAATCAACACCTTTACAATTTACATTTGTTTTAATTCTGATGAATAGCGCAAGGTACACTGTTTTTGCTTCAAAAACTATGTATATCTGGCGAGTATTGTATTACATTTTGAAATTGCTGGAAGATTAAAAGGACTATATGGGCAAAGATGACAATTTTATTTTCACTTTATATTCAAAATCTTAAAGGTTTGTTGTAATATGAGTGTGGTTTATGAAGTGTTTTATGTTTTCCAAAATATATTTTTATTAGCACATGAGCCATCATAAAAATGGGGGGAGATTATAACTTGGGCAGTAGGTTGTAGAGAAGAATGTTGCCCATTTTTTGACAGACTGATAAAATTTTATTGATTTATATGTTGGGGTGGTTGGGGGGAGGGAGGATGATAATGGGGGGTGTTTGGGTTCCCATTTGGAAAATGTCATTAGTTTGGTCATATGACAATTTCCATTATATTTTAATGTTTATAATTACAGCTTTTGTGGGTTAATTCATACATATATACTGTATTAAAATCAGTTGCTTAATATTTATGTTGTCTATTACTATTTTCCATACTGCTAATGTGGATAATTAAAAACATAAAATTAAGTTAAATATTAATAAATAAACACAAAAAAACTATTTTTTCAGTTCACAACAAACATTTCACTGAATGAAGATGAAATAATAATTGGTATATGAACCATACAGGCTATTAAATATAATTGACAGTACCTGTCTAATTCTTGTTTTTGAGGTATACCAATAGCCATTCTGTTATTACAGTACACTGGCACACTTTTCCATTTTATGGAAAATGCTAACTTGCAAATTGAAATTATCACTTAGAAAAAGTGTTTTGTTGTCTACCCAGCTTGGTAATCAAATTTGAAATTGCTAAGGTGTATTACATGACTTGTTTAATTTTATCTGGCAAAAGCACTTTAAAATTGTAGCTACAATGATGCAGAAAAACTGTGTAACAGACTTAAACACATCTGGATATGCAAAAGACATTCTTTATAGGTGGGCAGGTTTGCAAACCCAGGTTTTACTTTTTAAACTGTTATTGCGATGAAACTTAAACTTGGTGCCTGGGTATTGTGGACAAACCTGGGTGTGTCTGCCAATGGCATGGCACGGCTCAGCACTTAGCTGACTACACACCAGCTTTTCTAAGTTTCCAATTTAGTAACACACTATAGTGAAAAGTTGCAGTGGCACTTTCTTGTTACAAATATACATCATTTACAATAAATACATAGCCGATGGTTTAATGGGCATTGTAGGAGCATTATTAAAATTTAAGCAGGATGCTGTTTAAAAACAAACATACAGTATTTATCAATTGGAAGTAGGGCATAAAATATGCTGTTTATGATTTAAAACTGTACAGTCATAGTTTCTGAACAGACTACATAAAACCACATACCATGACAGTTTTATTTGTGTCGCTGTCTGAATTCAAAGCTATAACTTCATTTAAATATGTTCAAGTCAATATAAAGTTAAAAAAGTAATGTCGACAGACCTTACTTAAGTGCTGCCTGGGAAATGGTTAGCAATTTTATTTATTTATTCTAGAATTTTGTGGCAACAGCTTTAGCCTACAATTAGTGCTGGGCGGTATACCGGTTCATACCGAAAACCGTTTTTAATTTTTTTTATGATATGGATTTTTCTTATACCGCAACACCGGTTTAAATTGCCTAAACGACATTCGGAACGTGGCGCAGCGGGAAACTGTTCAAGTGGGGACATTTTTCACTGCTACACCGCTAAACACAGATTTATTGCACTAGAGCTCTTTTTCACTGCTACACTACCAAATAGTGGGCGGTAGCATAGGTATGCCGCGCTGTGAAAATGGACAGCGAGCTGAAAAAAATGAGTCACGTCTGTCGCCTGGAGATGCTTTAGTTTTAAAAGGTCAGATGTGTAAATACTGTTTCTATACTACTGGATATTAGTGCAAGCCAAGTTGTACTTGTTTTATTTGTTTTCAATACAGTGTAATGTACCTGAGTACTGTGTAATATTGTGACGACATGTTGACTTTATTCTCGTACTTTGTCATTAAAGTAGAACATCGTAAACTAAACTTCAACGTAAAATGAATATTTAATTTACTAGATTTTCTCAAACCCCATCATAAGTTATATAGCACATTAAATGCTTTGTGTTAAGTGTTCCCCAAGCTTCTTAAACTGACTTCCTCTGCACTAAGAGGAGGCATCGGCAGCGATCGCCGCACAGAATCCATTCACATGATATTCATACTCTCTGAACATTTAGAATGCCAAGATAAATACTTGATATAAATAAATACTTGATATAAATAATAAATTTTCGGAGAGCAGGAATATCATACAGTGAATGGATTCTGTATGGTGATCGCTGTCTCCTCTTAGTGCGGAGGAAGTCAGTTTAAGAAGTGTAGTGATTAACAACTGGGTCGGGGAACACAACACAAAGCATTTAATGTGCTACATTAACTTATGACGGGGTTTGAGAAAATCTAGTAAATTAAACAATGATTTTAGGATGAAGTTTAGTTTACGACATTCTACTTTAATTATAAAGTAAACTATGAGAATAAAGTGGAAATGTCGACTTTATTCTCGACGTATAGTTTTTCTTTTTCTTCCCTGTGTCCGTATTTTTTTTTCTTCACCGTGGCCCTAATACGATTCCGTAGGGCTATACCACAAATACAATTATAAATGCAAGTTGCAGTTGTATTATTTATGTATATAGCTTAGCTTGAAGCAAGGTCCATATTAATGCAGTTTTCCTAAATGATAGTTCAGTTGGTAAAGATGTCATCACCAAGATTGCACTTGTTTTATTTTATTTTAATTTGGTGAATACTGTGTAATGCACCTGGGCTTTTGAAGCCTTGAAGTAATAGTGCAACTATCAGTAATAATACAATTATTTATTTTATTGTTATTATTTATTAGTTTAAATATTATGCAGTTTAATGATGGTAAAGTTGTTTAAAAAGTCACTTTAACGTGTCAGTGGACAGAGATTGTTAACATTAACAGAAAGTGTAGTTGTTTTACAAAAAATATTTATTTATTCCTTTTCTAAGACATGTTCAGTGCAATACAAATTTTGAGTCTAAATACCTCTTTGGATGGTTGAAAATATGTTGTCAAAATTATAATTTAAGTTTTTGCAAAATTTGTTAAATAAAAAGGTTCTATATTTTGACTGCATCTGTCATGCAATGTGATTTCCTTCTCTTCATTAGTGCCACCCCCTTGAAAAGTATCACTTTATGGGGCAATGCAAACCTGTATTAATACTTGTGTGCACATTAAAATGTTTTTTTTGTACAATGTACAATGCTCTTAACAGTGGAATAGGTTATTCTTAGCCAGTAATTGCAGTGGAAAATGTGTTTAACATCCACTCATGCATGGGAAAAAAATACCATCAAATACCGTGAAATCGGGATAATTTAGAAAAATACCATGATATAGAATTTTGGTCATACCGCCCACCCCTACCTACAATTAAATTTTCTATTTGCAGGAAGCATTAATGTCTGGATGCTATAGTTTACTCCATCATATATACATAAATTTAAAAGAGGACTTTTGATATTATAAGAGTAATTGATAATGATCTTTCAGTATGTAGTTGTGCTCACAGAGTTCAGTAGTCTATACATTTTAATTAGAATATTTTAGATATGTACAGTATATTTTTTAAACATTCCCTCCCTTAACTCAAATATTGGTTTATATGACCTGTCCTGTTGGCATCAGTGCAAAGCAGAAAATGCACTTTCTTGAGTCTTATATTGAAACTTTTGCTGCTTCAAAGTGGACATATTCAGTATGTTTTTAAGCTTTTTTTATTGGTAGTGCTTTGTGCCCCATATCATCCATTATAAAATGGAGGGTCAGGCAAGCTATTTTTATTTAATTTATAGAAAACACTTAACCTTAGAACACAATTTTGCACAATATTTTGAAGAAATAACTTCAGAGGGTGGCACAGTAGCATAGTGGTAGCACTGCTGCTTCGCAGTTAGAAGACCAGGGTTTACGTCCCAGGTCCTTCTTGCGTGTAGTTTGCATGTTCTGTCTGTATCTGTGTGGGTTTACTTCGTGTGCTCCAGTTTCCCCCCACAGTCCAAAGACATGCAGGTTAGGTGAAGTGGTTGAACCTAAATTTGCCGTAGTTGTGTGGCTGGGGTGTATGTGTGTTCGCCCTTCAATGGACTGGCACCTTGTCCAGGGTTTGTTCCAGCCATGCAACCTGCGCTAGCTGGGATAGGCTCCAGCAGATCCCGGTGACCCTGTTCAGAACTAAGTGGGTTTGAAAATGACTGACTGATTGACTTCAGCTTGAAAAATACCAAACCGTTGGGAATCTTAAAATTAGCAAATTTCAGAAATCAATTTAATTTTTTTATGCTGTGCTTTCCTAAGTGTTACAGTAATGTGTAATTTTAGTGCTTCTGTTGACCAAGTATTGTTATGTTTGAGGATCTTCACATGTAGTTTTGCTTCCAGATGCTGGCCTATAAAGGAGACAGACCTAAAATACTGGCTTTTTTATTAAAGACAGTGGTGGAATAAGCTAAGAACCAAGAATCTGAGAAGTCATCCAGTGTATGGAGATCAAAGTTACAAATATGTTGTCTAGCTGAACTCAAGAGTGGAAGAATAGTGGCCTATATACAGCCATATTTACAACTGACTGTTTAGTGAAACTAGTTACACAGGAGGTTACTGTAAAAAAAAAAATTATATATATATATATATATATATATATATATATATCAACTGATTTTAATGCTCTTAGTCCGTAGCCAACAAATTGGATTTAAGTTCTTTCCTCTGGCCTACTATCTTCAGCCATCCACTCTATCCAAGCAAAGTTACATGCAACAGATCTTTGCAAGCTAAAGAGCAAGTGCATGTGTTTTGTGCAATGAACAAATGAAGTGGAGAACAGAAATGGAAAATATTTAAAGATCAAGTATAACATAAAAAGTAAAAGTAGCCTAAACACTCTGCTCCAGTCATAACGTTGTCTTGGTTACAAATGCAACAAAACACGTTTTTGTGATGGAAACTACAGTAGGTAAAATATAAGTAAAAGAAATTTATTTAAGCATTTCCCTATACTATAGAAGTACAGTATTTGTTGCTGTACATTTTATTGGCACTTTCTCATCACTGGAATTCTGTTTACCAAGCCCTATTACATTTTAAAAGTAAACTTTCCATTCATAAGCACCACGTAACTACCTCTCTCAGAAACGGTCTGAAATTCCAGTGGTAATTCTTGTAGTAATGCACTGTTTCCTTTTATATTTCAAAGTAAAGTCCTGCAAACATTATTAACAAATTAAATATTACACCCAGCCCATTTACTGTTTATCTTTAACTTTAAGGTCTGCATCCCTTGCAAATAATGAATAATTTAGTCAGAATATTGGAAGCCTACAAAGCTTTCACCCAAAATGACTTTGTATTACCTGTCTTTTGGGGTTTGTTAAAGCATCCTGCACACTACCCATTCTGGTTTCCTTCCTTTCCCTTTTGGAATTTGAATAGAAAATACCATGATTTTTGTCAGTGTTCCTTAAAAAGTTAAACTCTCACTGATTTCATGTACTATGAACTATGTACTATGTACAATCCTGTTTTGTTCCAAAGACTTGGGGTTCTGATGAAAATCTTGTAAGTCTAAGCGAACCTTCCCAAAACTAATACTACCCCCCACCCCCATCCTTAGTTCTTTTTTTGTATTTCAGAATTTTTTTATTTTAAATTAGGTGATGCAGAGTTGAGCTAAATGTCCTCTGACCTACATAAACAAAGTTGTTTAATGCTTTCATTGTTTATATCTTGAAAACAGAAAGAACTTTATTGGTTCCCCAGGGTAATCTGGCTTTTTACAAACGTTCTTTAAATAAATACATACAGTAAATCAGTACATAAATACTAATATATATATATATATAAACACACACACACACACAAACACTATGGTTTGAACACACACTAAAATGACTAAAAAGGAAGAAAATTTTAAAAAGAAGGAAAAGCTCTTCTGACTTGATTGTCACGGTCATAATGAGTCATACGAGTGTATTGCAATTGGTGTAAATGATATGATATAAATTATATTTTCATATATCACAATGGGAAAAAGTTTTGGAGTGGCCCAGTTCAAAAAATGTTCAACAGTTCAAGGAAATATAAAAGAAACATAGATACATATTTCACTATATGAAGTTTATTTTAAAAACAATTTAATTAGATTTTTGACAGTCAGCATTTTTGGTTTCGTTCATACAGCAGGATGGTACTTGTACTGAACTATTAGAACTCTCAAAGCGAGAATTAGATTTTTTTCTAATTTCAAATAATACAGCACTGGAAAAAATACAAAAAAAAAAACACAAAATTTTAAAACCGTACGGTACCAGCATTTTGGGATTTTCTGTACCAGAAGTTAATGTCAGCTTTCATGCAAATTACCCAATTTACCACCTTTTCCCCCTTTACCTTGACACTCATTATTGCAGTTGTGAAAGAAATGAAAGTAGGGCTTCAGCATGATTAGGAATTTATTGGGGGGGGGGGGGGTGCACCCCAATTATAGATTCAACACAACCTGGACTTCACAGGGACCTCAAAGCGACCCTATTGTTTAGCTACATTCAGGAATTGACAGCTTCAAGGGGGAAGAGGAGAATAGTGTGGTGAGATAGCATGGTACACAGCATAAGAGAGGCTGGAACTAACAAACCTATTTACTAACCAAATTCTTCTTTATCTGTTCTTTTGTAATTAAAAATGTAAGCTGCTTTACTAAACATATACTTGCTCACCGTCCACACCTAGACCAGTATCTGTTTTAATTACAGGAAAAAATTAAAAGGTCTAAACACATTCTCTTCTGAATTCTGCTGAAGACACACCTCTTTTTTACACCTCTTTTCACTGCTCTGCATGCACAGCATGATTCCTCATAACTCTCTTTTTCAGTTTATTACTCAGCTTTCTTTAAAGTAAAAGCAGTTGTTCCTATCTTCACTCTTGGCTAAAGCCTGCCTGTCCACTCTGTTTACAGTTCTGCGATTACTTTAGTACCATAATACTTGACATAAAAACACACTACAACTAATTTACTTTAAATCTTAGAAAAGAAGTTTCTGAAAAAATCTTTTTTTGAGATCGGCTTATTTACCAATCACCCATTGACTTATTTGGGTTAAAAATCATCCAATCTCTATCTGCAACTTAGTATTTTCTAATGATGCCCCATTACAATGTGTTACCTGGAATCTGTTTTAACTTGCTGTATGATTTTTATATCTACTGTATAATAATATCCTGTTTTACAGTACATTTTTACATCCATCCATTATCCAACCCACTATATCCTAACTACAGGGTCATGGAGGTCTGCTATTTTTACAGTAATCTTTTATAATCATCACTTTTCTAAGTAGTAATGACCTAAATCAATGTTTCAAAAAGTTCCTTTCACACATACAGACCATCCCAAAAAGATTCTATTTCAAAAGTCAGAATCTTTTAAGGGAATCAGCTGCTGCCTATATTTGTGGGAATACGCTAGTTGGTTTTGAATTTTTTAACAAGATTATTGGGAGTTTACTATTGTTCCATCTTAAGGTTTGGCTGCCATTTAGAATGTGAATTAATATGAAATTGCTAATCAAGGATGATTCTAAATACAATCACTCCAGTGAATTTAATAAAATGATATGTGGGTACACATATGGTACATTTTTTCTTATTTCAATAAAGAGAATATAAAATAAAGGGTGCCTAATTGGCTAGAGTTTGACAGGAGTTTGGGAACCACCACAGTGGTACAGAGCAGGATAAAGCCTTTTGATTGACCTCTGAAAGAAAGACATATAATAATAATAATAATAATAATACATTTTATTTATATAGCGCCTTTCCCATGCTCAAGGCACTTACAGAATATAAGAAAGAATGACAGGGTATACAGTATATAGCATTGTACAAACCAGATAAATAAATAAAGAAGATTACGACAGTGAATTCAGAGAAAACATAAACAGACAACATAATTGATGGTCTCCCACACACACATACAGGTTACATGAGCATCTTGACAGAGAAGTAAACTGAGAGAAGGGTAATAAAGTCAAGTAAAGCTAAAAGCCTTCCTGAACAGATGAGTTTTGAATTGTTTTTTAAAGAATTCATGGAGTCAGCTGACCTGATTAATTTCGGTAGGTCATTCCAGAGTCTGGGCGCTATACAGCTGAAGGCTCTGTCACCCATGGAGTGTAGATTAGTGTGGGGTACAACAAGATTGCCAGAATCAGAGGACCTAAGTGGGCGGGCAGGCACATAGTGATGGAGAAGGTCACTGATGTAGTTTGGCGCAAGGTTATTTTATTAGTATGATTTTATTATTCGATTCTGTAAGACACAGAGAGCCGTTGAAGACGGAACAGGATGGGTGTGATGTGCTCACTGCTGCTGGTTCGAGTAAGGACTGTTGCAGCTGAGTTTTGAATAAGCTGGAGCTGTGATAGAAGATTAGAAGGGGCACCTGCCAGTAGGGAATTACAATAATCGATGCGGGATGTGATAAAAGCTTGGACAAGTTTCTCAGCATTAGAGAAGGAGAGGAAGGAGCGAACACGGGATATGTTACAGAGGGTGAAAGTAAGAAAGTTTCTTAATGTGATTTATGTGGGTGGAATAAGAGAGGGAGGAATCAAAAATGGCACCAAGATTTTTTACAGTAGAGGCAGGTCTGATGAGATCACCACCAAGATGGACTGGAAAGGAGCTCATTTTATTAAGTTGTATTTTAGTCCCAATTTGCAGGAGTTTAATTTAATTTTAAAGAGTTCTGCTCCATCCACGTTTTAATTTCACTAAGGCAGGTTGTGAGCTGAGAAAGCTCTGATGAAGTTCCACTTTTAACATTGAAGTAGAGTTGAGTATCATCTGCATAAAAATGATAACCCAGTCCATAGCTACGGATAATATGGCCTAGGGGAAGCATGAAAATACAGAAAAGCAGAGGACCAAGGATAGAGCCCTGAGGGACTCCTTGTGTGACTGGCGCTGAGCTAGATCTGCTGTTGCCAAGACTAACAAACTTGCCTATCAGTCAGATAGGACTTGAACCACTGGAGGGCAGTGCCAGAGATACCCAGCATATTCTCCATTGTGGACAGTAGAATGTCATGTCTGACCGTGTCAAATGCTGCACTGAGGTCTAATAGAATTAATATGCTAGTTTGTCCAGAGTCTGCTGCCATAAGCAAATCATTGGCTACCCAAAGCAGAGCAGTTTCACAGCTGTGCCGCGCCCTGAAACCAGACTGAAAGGGTTCCATCAAGTTATTAGAGGTTAAGTAATTGGTGAGTTGGGAAGCTACAACACGCTCAAGAACTTTTGACAGGAAAGGTAATTGGGAACTATACATACATGGACTATTAAAGAACTAATGGACATGCCATGTTGGGTAAATGCTCGATTCTCTATGTAGATTGTAATCAGGTGGCAACGTTTTAGGTAACTTGTCCTTTAAACAACCACAGAATTGGAAATTCAAAAACAAATCAAACACTAGTGAGACAGCAGGCAGAAGATTCATATGTAGCTTCAGAGAGAGATAGAGACTGGCAACAGTAAAATTTCTGAACATGCCAGTGAGAGCACAGGGATCTTGGGAAAGCTATAACTTGTATGTGTGCTGTATGGCCTGGAATGACAGCAGGAAAAGGCAACAGCATAAGTGAGAGAGAGGTAGGGAGAAAAGGAGAGAATCAGTAGTTTGGACAAAGGCATGTAAAAGGTCCCAGGATGCTAGTGAATAGGTAACCCAGCTCTGGCAGAGTTGTAAGACCTTCTGCTTACAGAAAGAGAGTAAGGCAGAGAAGGAAGTGCCAGGAGTGGTTTAAAGCTGGCTATGCCTTTTGAGCTTGGAGGGGAGAAGATTTGTGTTGGGAAGAGCTAAACTGGTGGAAGGTGAAATAGAGATCAGTGTTTGTAACAAAACAGTATGAGAGGTTAAAAGGGAGTAATTGATGTGAGTACTGTGTAGTGGTTTAAGTTCACTAGGCACTCTAGGTTGAGGACAACAGTCTAAAACCTGTTAGTAAAGACAAGAAGGAAGTAGTTGTATAGTTTTATTCAGTTTGTTTAGTACTTTGAGTTCTTCTTGCATTTATTCTTCCCTGATAGTGTCATTTTATTTTTTGTTACTATTGTATTTCTTTGGGTCTCCCGTATTGGTTTGGGGATAGCTCAAGAGCACCCTTACTGGTCACACCAGTAACTTTTATGTCATCTGTGGTATTCTAATATAAGGAGAATTGAACTTGAAGCAACAGACAACACAAGATCGAAACCATGCTTGCTGTAAATTACTAATACTGCTACACATTGTCATGATTTAGCACAATGTTACACTTCAGGGGCAAAATGCATGACTGGGACAACCTAACAGCAACTGTTACAGCACTCTGGTATGTAAGGGATCTCTCTATTTTGTCCATATGTGTCTTATTGTCTGGAGAGTTCCTCAAGGATTGATGTCTTCCATATAACACTTTGGTGACAATTTTACCTCAGTAAATTTTTGCCAGATTGCATGAATTTGTTGCAATATGTTCATTTAATTTTAAGGCTATCCTGTTTTAATTAGAAATTACTATATAGATTATTTCTGCAAGCAAAAGGCAGTGCTGCCATGAGTTACTTGTCACTCATCTTAACTTGTCTTATTGCTTCTCTGTTTCTCAGAAGTACTTAGATAAGTGGATATGTGTTTATATAGACTGCATGAGCAGGTCAAATAGTTAGTAGAAATGTGTACTTTGTTTTGTGTGATAATGGATGCCCATGTAAAGCCAGGAAGCCAACAAGTTTTTAAAGGGAAATCCAAAATTGAGACAAAAAACAAAAAAGGGTCAAAACTGGCAGAAACAATGAAGCCATAGAGCAAGAGTAAGGAATCCAAAAGATCAATTCAAAAAACAAGAAATACTCCTGAAAGGTTTAGCAAAGGTTTTGTTTTTTTTTTTTGTTTTTTTGTTCACTATTTAAACTGCAATTACCAGTGTGTGACAAACTCAGTGGCCACACCTGTGGCATAAAATACATTTTACAACAAGTACTGACATTAAGTTTATAAATGTCACTACCTGACATTAAGTTTATAAATTTTACTACCTACAGGCAGCATCACTAAATCAAAAATATGAAAACCAGAGTCGAACTTATCACTGATATGATTACACAATGTAGATTATGGAGCTGGAAAGTACAAACATTTTGAAAGATACTAGGGAGTGCTCATGGATTTGTCACTGGCCTCAACCACACATTGGAGCATTAAAAAACTAAGCAACTTGTTGGCTTATTGTTAAAAACCTTAAATTTCATTGCATAAGCGTCATCTAATTGTCACCAAGAAAATATTATACTGCTGTACAGTATTGACCACCACCACCTCTACAACACACAATCTAAATATTTTCTTTACTCTCCATCTTAAACTTATTGTAGCACCAGTGTCGAGTGTTAATGGTTTCTTTGCTCTTTTGGGTAGCTTGCTATTCTTGAACGGGCTGCTTTTTGTTGCTCAAATAGATGGAATTCATTTGCAACTTTGTGACTTTGCAGGCTTGCCATTTTTTGTGGACTCTTCTGTAGCTGACTGTGATGTTGCTCATTTACATGATTGAATGCCAGATTATAGTGGTGGTGACTTATCCACAGGCTAATGCAACTCGTTAGCCCTGTTACATATCCTCCCTTCAAAGTCACTGTCCAAGGCAACTGCTTCCAACTGTTTGAAACAGCACACAAACTCTTCAAAACGTTTTGGGTGTTGTCTTCATTTTTCTGCAGTGGGGATCTTGAGCATTTCATTGTCAGATGGTGCAGCGAGGATGTTGAGTGCTGTGCTGTCATGCTGTACGACAGATTCTTTTAATGCTGTACTGTACATCTGTGCGGGGATCTCTCCCTGTGTGGAGCTGCAGAGGTATCTATTGTATGTTTTTCTTTATACTGACACTGCAGACAGCATTCCAGATCCAGACCTCCACTTTTAGACTCCTCCTCAATGGATGCTCTGTATGCCTCTATGAACCTTTTTACCCTTTGCTCACACACTTTTATCACCAGTCCTGCTTCATGCTGCTTACTTAGGGTGATTGTCCGCTCGATCTGCCACATATTTTCCCAGATCCATGTGTCAGAAGCTCTGCTGGCAACTGCACACCCAGCCCAATTGACCTTAGCCAATGAAGTCAGTGATAGAGCTGCAGAGGTGCAGCAAGTGGCATTCCAAATTCCAGAACTCAGCCTCTAGAATCTTCAGCAACTCTTTAGAAAAGTCCAGACGGTCTATTTCAGGTTCCTGCCATACTTGTTGCTTTCCTAAATCTGATAGTAGGTCTTCTCCTCATCCCGCTTATGACACCAACATAGTGCCTGTGCCGAGTGCCAGTGGACTTGTGTTTACTTTTAGGTAGCTTGCTATTGTGAAAAGACCTCATTGTTGCCTAACTTCATGGAATTCATTTGCAACTTTGCAGTCTTGCTGTTATTATAGGTTTCCCTACAGTTACCTCTGGAGCTGCTCATTTACATGATGGAATGGCAACTTATAGTGGGTTTGACTCCTCCCCAGGCTGATAGAACTTATCAGTGCCTTTACAATATTTTGGATGCTTTCATTGTACAGTTTTCATCGAAAATAACCCTTTGGTCTGTAAGTGGGGGTGTATATTTTCTGTCTCCGGACACAAAGCAAGCAGTTGTTCCTCCAGGTTTTTGAATTTGACTTTCATGGTTTTGGTTATTCACAAGTCGATCGTGGAAAATTAAATGGGGGATATTTTTGGAGCTTGTCAAAAGATCATAGAAATTTGCAGACAATGCGTAAGCCAAAAAATGCAGATTTTTTTCAGTATTGTTTATACATCACATAAAATCATGCATAAATAATAGAATGTTAAAATAATGTATAAATAGTAGTTATTTAGTATTTATTAGTATAAGTGAATATTATTTCATTAATATTATGTTGGTAAAAAAAAAACACAACTGAAGAATCTATGACAGCTACCTCTCTCTCTCTCACTTGCCTCTACTGGAAACCTGCATAGAGCTCTAGCTATCCATCTAGGATCCCAACTTTCCCAAGCATTTGCTCGATTCTTGATTTATTTTCTCTCGACTTCTTTTTCTCCTTTTTTACCTGCCACTCTCCCTTTTATCCGTTTGACCAACTCCAGATGACAGAGTTCAAACAGTCCTTGCTGCCTCAAAAATCTCTGATTGTTGCAAATTTGGTCCTGCTGTTAGGTGTAGGAGTAATAGCATTTTATCAGTTTTCCTAATTTAGGAAACTTCTAGATTCACTAGGATTTACAAGAGCTCATGAGCTGTAATAACTCAAAGATGTTGTTCAGGCAGAGATTGGCATGCACATCCCAGGAAAGGGTGAAAGTTTTAAAAACACTGGATAACAGTGAACTCATAAAAATATATTGTTTTGACTGAGAGAAAATTATATTCATTGCAAATTTTATACATTACGTGATCATCTACACGAAGAAGCCATTGGAGCAGATTTGCAATAGTGATGATTTGAGTATGTCACAATCAACAATTTGTCGTATTTTGCACCAAACTTTGAACACTCTTACAACGCATAAGGTAATACACAGATTTATACATATAGGGTAGACAAATTGTAAATGCATATGATAGTCTGCCGGACTACCAGCTTTACAAACCTGATAGTCCCGGTATGCTTTCTGGTAGCCCAGTTTTTATATATGGGGTAGAGGGTTATTTGCAACGTTTTACATTAACGCTTGTTTATAAAGTTTTGTTGTACCTGAGTGCATATCACTCTTCTATTATAATACAAGTACATTTGGAATCTTGGAAGAGAATATTTTACCAAATAGATGATGATTAAAAGATTATGTTGATGTGTGGCCTTTTTCCAATGTACACAAAAACATTTAATCAATAATGAACTGAAATGCCTCATTAATATTCTGAAAGTTTGTTTTCATACCTAATTTAAATCCTACCAATCAGTGTCTTTGTTAAAAACATCAGCTTGACCTTTAGGGTTATTTTGAGGTATAGTATATCCATTACAGTGTTATACACTTTAGTTGACTACAGCCATCTGATCTTTGTTTAAAGTTACATTAAAATTTGTCATATTTGGACCATTAAGTATTTCTTCATATTAATAAAGATTAGGTTTAGGCATGAAAAAGTTTATTTACACCCTGCAGTTTTTGAGTTAATAGTAAGGATCATTTTTACAGATTCAACATAACTATTAGGAGACTAGAGTACATATCAGGTAATTGTGGGAATCTTATTTTTCATGAGATTACACTTTGTGACTTCATAAGGCAAGGTCTGTTTGTAATGGAGTATACTGTGGGTCCCTGATTTGAAAAGGTAATGTCCATTTTCTGTTACTGAACACTTGATAATCTGTGACAGGAGTATTGTTGGAACATTAAAGCCACATGTGATCAACAACCTGTTGAAAAATTTGAGTAATTTTCTTAGTATTTAAAAGGCCCATCATTTGAAAAGAGCTACCTGCTGTATTACTGTACATTTAATGAAATGGCACAGCACTGCATCAGCATTTGTTTGGAATTCTAGAATGACTAGTATAGTATATTGTCTAATGTTACTGTGCTTTCTCACCTTTTCAACACAAAAAAATAATTTTATATGTTATTTCTGGATGCACTCTGCATTCAGCTCTGTACATTCTCTGACTTGGTTGTGATGCTTTCCTCACCCTGCAGTTATCATTACTTACTAGTTGCATAATATTCTCCTTATTTATTAACTGTAAAAGATCTTCTAGTATTTGAAAAGTTTATTCTTGTCATAATGCTGCTTCTAGTTATGATTATTTGTAACTGGTATTAAAGCAATAGTGGAATGGTTTGCCTTATCCTCTTCTCTTTTTAATTATTTTATTTATATCACAATAAATGACAAGAGGGTATGATTAGCATTTGTCACACTTGCCCTTACTAGCCTCACTATTTTACAGCAAACGCTATTGCTTGTCTTGCGTGCTTTATAGACTTGCAACACAATTTTATGATATTGTTCACTAGTATGTGTGCATACACACCATTAACAAAATATGGCGAAGGGGGATAGCCAGTATATTCTCATGAATTTGTGATGTGCATGGAGAGATGTATGTTTTTGTATGTCTTTCTTGTGCAGTAATGACCTGTTGCACCATGTTCAGCCCTTCATCATTCTGGCACCACCATAACCAGCCTCTCCTTGAAATTCACCATTTAAAGGTACATGGTGCCATGCTCACATTGCTGCATAGTTAGGAAAAAAATGACAAGTATAGCACATAATAAAAGCTGACCAAATGTTGCTGCATCCATTGTCATATTTGCTGTGCTCTCATTACAATCAGTGTTGATGTGTCAAGCATAAACAAGTCTTTAGATGGTGGTTAGTTCAGTCTGGCACACTATAAGCAGTGGTCCTTAAAAGTGACGCCAAATTCAAGCTTGTATATAAAGAATTGGGTGTTTTATTTTTATCAAATTGTGTTTGATTAGGAAAATATTGAATGGACCAAAGATCCAAAACATCTGGTAGTCCACCAGTCTTGTCCAGAAGTAAAAACTGGTAGTCCTGGGTAACTACCAAATTGTCCACTCCTGACATATCCCCACCACCTCACGTGAGGTAATGTTAAAGCAAATTACATTCATGAAAATTGTTGGTTTTCCTGGAGTTGGAGTTGTGGTTTATGGCATGTACATAAAGATTGCTGTCACTAATATTGATGAGCACACCTATGTGAATCACAAGTGATGTCGCAGTATCTACACACAGGTGATCATGGATGCAAACAGCACTGTAGTAGTCAGCATATTAACCTGAAGATAAGTGGGGTTGGACGGATGATTAACAGTGAAATGTCACACAGGTATGTAGAGCTTTACATTCCATGAACCCCTAAAACATTCGCATTACACTTTATTAGCCTTGGAAGGTTCAAAAAGGCAAGTGGAGACACCCAAGGCATTGGATAAGTAGAGCCCTGCAAAAGGTAAGGGAGAATCATGGAGAGAGGCATATCCCACCATTCTAGAAGATGATCAGGAACACTGGAAGAGTGAACGCAGCTTGTGTAAAAGCAAAGGAGTATCCGTGGCTAGTTTCAATAACTTTAATTTTACGAGTCGTTTACTGTGGCCATAACAGTGGGAAGGTGATTCTTGTGAAAGTATGGTTGGGGATTATTCATTGTTTAAATAAATGTGCCTGGTATCTGGCTTTACTTTCATTCGGTGTTTCCATCTCTGTGCTCATTACAGTATTGTTCTTGATGTTGTCAATTACATGCAGCGTAGCACAATATCCTACTTTATTACGTTTTTCCTTCATCTTATTCTTCTCCTCCTACTACTACTACTACTGTTTTAAATATTATTATTATTATTTCTGTTGTGAAGCCTTAGCATTATTATCAGAAAGCTGCAAAACAACCTCATTTCCTTTGAGTAACTCTGAGGCGCTTGATAAATATAGGCACTATTGTAAAAGCTAGGCGTCTCTTTTAATATTTGGTACATTTTGTAATTTCATTCTATGAGAAAAGAATGGACTATGTTTGTCTAGTTAAATTGATACAGGCGGCAAACTTTAGGAAATCTCTGTTCTTGAAGTTTATTTGAAATGTGCAACAAAAGAAACTCCACAGTATTTAATCAATTACCAGATCGCATATTGTGACCACCAGGGGGTGCTGTAGCACCCCAGACACAACCTCACAGACACAAGTCCCAGTATAATACGTTTATTTTTACAAAATACCTTACACAAATGCTTCAAACTTATATCATAAATAGAATACAACACAATTATTCTCTCTCTTTCATCTCTTCCACACCTCCCAAGCGAGCTTTGTAATACCGGGTTGATCGCAAGTCCCACAAAGTAGGGATTGTTAATCCCTTTAGCTCCCCCAGTGGCCCCCACGGAACCCAACAGTCCTGCTTAATGGGACCGCGGGTTCCAGCATGCCCTGTGGGTGTGTACATTAATGTGCTCTTTGATAGACCAGTCTTTAGTCGGGCTGAATTCTTCGTGGTGTTCAGTGATGCCTAATAAACTCCAAGTGATCCTGAACTGGATTATACAAGCTTGGAAACAGATAGGGTGATGGGTAGTGGTGTACATTAATTATTATGAGGGAGTTTTTGCCACTCTGCTCTAAATACTTAAAGAAGGCACTTTTTGTTTGTCAGATATTTTAGATTTTTAAAAATATAAATTTCATGAATGGGAAATAAGTTCCTCTCTATTATGTACTTGGAATTAATTTTAATGTCTATTTCTAGTGGTAAAATCTAAGAGTACTTCATTTGTATTAATTTATAAACTTGGTTTTTATAACACTTGTTTAAAATAACACAATTATTTAAGTAAAAAAGTTTCCAAAATATTCCTGAATAAAGCTAAGATGCTGTAAGATTCCATCCATCCATCCATCCATCCATTTTCCAACCCGCTGAACCCGAACACAGGGTCACGGGGGTCTGCTGGAGCCAATCCCAGCCAACACAGGGCACAAGGCAGGGAACCAATCCCGGGCAGGGTGCCAACCCACCGCAGGACACACACAAACACACCCACACACCAAGCACACACTAGGGCCAATTTAGAAACACCAATCCACCTAACCTGCATGTCTTTGGACTGTGGGAGGAAACCGGAGCGCCCGGAGGAAACCCACGCAGACACGGGGAGAACATGCAAACTCCACGCAGGGTGGACCCGGGAAGCGAACCCGGGTCTCCTAACTGCGAGGCAGCAGCGCTACCACTGCGCCACCGTGCCGCCCGCTGTAAGATTCTGAACTAATAAATCTGCTAACTGATCATGCTTCTTTATCTTCAAATGCTTTAAGTTAAACAAATTTTTGTGGTTTTAGCGTATTTGCCAGATGTCTGACTACTTGCAATCCTGTTTTGAACATCTACAAACGTTTAAGATGTTATATCTCTTCAGTCCTGTAGTCAAGACAACAATCGGTCAAGATCATGTCAAGACTGAGTCTAGAAGGGATTGAAACCATGTCAAGATTAAGTCAAAATGAAAGTGAGACTACATCAAGTCCAAGTCCTCTTAAAGGCCAAGCCTTAACTAGAATTTAACTGGTTTCAGTCAAAATTTGCTAACTCTCTGATGGAGTTATTTGAAACTGCTTTACTATTCTCATACAGATTCACTTTTCCCAACAACATGTAAACGGATATCAAACCATAATATATCTGGTAAACATGTAATAAAGTACGGAGTGATGTGTAACAATAAATATATATATTTATGTATATTTTAAGTCGACATGTTTTGCTTTTATTTGTAACAAGCTAAAACAATTAAAGTGGAAGTAACAGTGTAGAATTAAAATGGGTCATATTATTTATTTCCTGTATGGCTTCTCATCTGGCATGACACCCAACGCTTTCTTAAAATATGTAATGATATGTAACACTCATCTTCATTAACTGTGTTGTGCTGTGATAAAATAACACACAAATTAAGCTCAATGGAAACTTCATATTTTCACAGAATACTTAATCTAAGATTTAATTATAATGTATTACACAGATCCATATCATAATTCTAGTATAGTGTACCAATAACAGTCCATATGCCAGTAAATAACAAGAAACAGGCTAGAGCTATAACACTTCATGAAACACCCCTCATCTGTTATCACATAAAACAATTTATTAGTCATTTAAAATGCTAAAACTGCATAAAGTAACTTTTTCGACGAATGTATCTTTCCAGAGAGTTTTGTACGTGTTCTTTTCAGTTTTTCTAAATAATTCACTTCTTCTGTCTAATGGTTTTTATGAACTTTTTCCTTGTAGATAATCGGTGTGTGTACATCTCTTCCCTAGTCCTTGGTAGTTTACATGTCTACACAAGTTCATAGTGGCATTAGTGAAATATGAAGACATGGTTATTTCATTTCAATTTAATGTTTAGTCTTTTTAGTTTGTCCAGAAAAACAGATTATGGTCAACAGGTTGACTTTTTTTTCTTTTAGTCTACAAAATTGTAAAATTCGTGTAAAGATGGACAATATACTTCATATCTAGTTAGACACAATCTTTTTAATCCATCTCAAATTATTTGTTTGAAAGTGCTTATAGTATGTAAATCTTGAGAATAAAATACGTTTTCAACCATAGAAAACCACAGTTGCAGAGGCTGCAGTGACTTCAAACAAATTAAGGTGCAGTAGTTGTTGTGACTGTGGGGCAGATGAAGTTGTGCTTTTAGGGACAGATCAAAAGACTACTAATGACCAGACGTTGGATATGGTTAAATTCTTGACAGTTTAATAATATCCATTTTTAGGTAGCAAAGGTTTTAATTTAAGAAAATGCGATTTCCACATTTCTGATACATTCTTATTACAACAAAAGTAAGCTGGAAATAATGCATTTTATCTGAGATTCTTTGTTCTTTTTTCTCTAGGTAAGGGTATGGTTTCTTTCCCTGGATAAGCAGGTCTGGAAGATGGATCTAATTATTATTATTATTTATTGTGTTTATGGTGGAAAAAAATGTATGAATAGATTGATGGATGTAATTGTGGCTGTACAGTTTGAAATTCTTTTAAGAGTTTGGATGGTTAGCCTGTTTTATAGGTTCCCCTGAAGCTATTTCATTTGCATAATGAAATGTCATCACATGTAGTGGTTGACTGATTCTCCAGGCTAATGCGAAGTTCAATATTTTTAATCTACAATATGTTTTCCTAACACGCTTATTCTGGGCAGCGTCTCGGGGCAGTTGGAGCCCATCCTTGTGGTGGTATATTTTACCTAACCAATTCAGGTTCCAGACAAGGAAATTGGCTGCATGGTGGTGCTTGTTTGGGCTTGTGGACATTGCTTGAAGTGATCCAGTGCCAGTGGTGCTTAATGCTTAGTGGGGATCCAACCTTCTCTCAATTTAATATACAGTGATCCCCCACCTGTCGCGGAAGTTACGTTCCAGACCCACCCGCAATAGGTGAAAATCCGCGATATAGAAAGACCACATTTTTATTATAGTTTAAGCCTTACAATACCCTCCCACATGCTTTAAATACGTGTAAACTTATTAAAACACACTTTGGATACACATATGATACACGGATGTCGGACTAAAGATATGAGTAACATAATAATAATCATCATCAGTTTTACCTTCTCTATGGTCAAGGTCTTCCTCTGGAGCTCAGGCTCACTGCTACCAGAAGGCTTACAAGATGCAGGACACTTGGGAGCCATCATAGAGCTTAAAACAAAAGAAAAGCTCCCAAAAGTTTGCTCACAAAAGTCAGACCACAAGCAAGGTACGCGATACGCAATTCGTCGGGGACACACGCTTGCTGTTCTTGCAAGATTGCACCACGTTAGCAGCAGCTAATCAGAGCCCAAGAGAATAAAATCCGCTCTGATTGGCTGAGTCTTCTCTTTCAGCCAATAATGGGCTTTGTAAGAAATCATCTGGGTGCTGTAACGCGAAGCTCTCTGTCTGCTGAAAACCGTATTCTTTGTTATGAATTGGCTGCAAAGTACACTACAGGTAGGATGTACTTATTGAATTTTTCCATGATATAGCGGGGGCGCGATAACTGAACCGCGATAGAGCGGGGGATTACTGTACTATTATACACATGCACAGTGTCAATTCCAAGGGAGAGCCCATATCCCATCATGTAAAAGTAAGAATGAAAGAAATGGCAAAGAAATAAGAAGTGGCAAAATATGTGCTGTAGCCAATCCATAATCAAGTGAATCGTGCTCTTTTTTTTGTTTTGTTTTTTTTTTCCCTCAGAAGGTGCTAGAAACAGAACAACTGAGGATGCAGTGTTTGAGTGAGTAAAAGTAATTAGTAACTTCCTGTTGGAAGACAATTTATTCAAATCCATTTTATGAGGCAGATCTAATTTTAGAGTTTCATGCCAATACGGCATCATGATTTGAAGGAATTTTAAATGAACTTGGAACAAATCGCCTTGGAATCATTATAATATCTACTGAATATTCTACATGTGTCAAGTTGCAGCAGTCTCTGAGACAATTAAACTAACTCATGTGTCCCAAGCTAAAATGCTTACAAACCATTAACCCACCACCCCATGTAGACACTTTCTGTGGTACATGGGTAGAACAGCTAATATTCCATAAACATCTCTCCAACCATGCCCCCAGCCCAGCAGGTCTCCTTTTTAAAATGACTGAATCTTACAACAGTGATTTGCTCAACATTGACACTGTTTTGCAAAATGTGTGCAACCTAACCTCATGATATAGAACAATACTTGATGTATTCAGTAAGTTTTAAGGCTTTTCTTTGTAGTGAGAAGTTAAGCAAAATGACACCTTTTTATTGGTTAACTAGAAAGATTCCAATATTCAAGCTTTCAAAGTAACTCGGGCCCCTTCTTCAGGCAAGATGCTTAACTTCTCCAGGCAAGATGCTTAACTTCTCACTATACTCATAATGGCAACACAGTACAACACCCTAGTACTAAAGGCTTTTCTTAATAATAGTAGTTTACTATAAAGCACAGGAGTGGGTTAGTTTTTTGGTTTTTTGTTCTTAAAATTTATGTAATATGTTTCACTCATACTACTAATATATACAATAATTATGCAGGACTAAACTATGACTATGAAAAATGTCAAACTTATTCTTTAAGCAGTATTTGACACAATGCTGAACCAAGCTCATTAGTGACAGATAAGACACAAAGGGGTTTTATAACAACTACTGTTGTGTTGTTATCTTAAAAAATTAGTCTTACTAGCGTTTAACATCATTGTCTCTCCCCACTGCCAATAGAAAGTAAGTTTCAAAATATGGGAAAGCCTTTGAGTTGCTTGACCATTCTTTCTTATTGTGAGAGAAAATGGTGCCTTGAACTCAGGGAAAGTTTAAGAGTACCTCATGCAGCTTTGTTATTGTTCTTACAAATTTTTGTTCTTACTTCTTCTCTGTTCTGTATGAATAAAAAAGAAATCTCTTCCTGTTTGTAAAGCATTCTTTCCTTTAAAAAGTTTATAAATTCATGCAGGTAATTTCTGCTTTAAGTTTCTCTTTTGAGTTGGTTTTCATCCATGTATAAATAATGTGTATCCATTCATCTATTTTCTGAACCTCCATTTTACACTACAGAGTAGTAGTAAACCTAAAATGTTTTTCTTTGATATTTAGGAAGGAGGTTCTGAATCCACATACTCAGCTATGGAGCTATGAATTGGCCTAACCATTGTGTAACAAGACTTTAAACAATTATTTTCTCCTTGTTACCAATATATACATTTGTGAATTGTTACACTGATTTTTTTTATTCTTATAAAAATCTATAACTTCTAAAATTTTAAAGAGAGTCTGAGGAAACATATCTGCTTACTGTCTTGGTACTTTTTAATGTTTTCTCAAATGTGATATCAGATAAGAAGGGCATTTTTAATTTTCACCTATTGTGTAAAATGGTAATTTTAAAAAGTGGAATTACTTTTCTGTGCAAGGCTAAGATTATTACAAAGCAGGGGTAACACACACTTTTTAACCTGATGGAGAAGAAATTAAATAGAAGGGAGCCCAAAGGAGCCATTTTATATCATTTGACAAAAAGGGAATGCTTATGCAAGAGTTGCAGGCCTATGTTTAATAAAATAAAACACAACACTGAGCAAAATGAAAGTAACCTACAACTGACCTTCAGACAAATAACATTTTATTACAATATCCTTGTCTTCATCAGATGTGGTCTAACTAATAATGCTGACTTATAATAATAATGCTTTTTAGTGTGATACTGTGAATAGGCAATTTCTTTGACAATCTAAACAATTTCTAAGTCCTGTTAAATCTGCAAGTGTTCTTTTTTGCAACATGTTTTAAGTTATCATTTGGCTTTATGTGGGTGGTTCTATTATTTTTGTCGTTATCAACACTGATCTGCTGTTCTGCCTTGAACTTCCTGTTTAAATTAGGGCTTGGTAACTCTTCTTATTGCAAAGATATGCACTAATTTATTGCCACATACTGTCCCAACAGTTCCATTACTTAATTAGACAGAAATACATAGAGTAGGTGTGTAAAATGCAATAGAATGTTTGTCTTTATTACTATTTTTAGAAAGGCCATTACAATACTGAAGAAGCTGTGTTGCACTTTTGTGGTTTGATTTGGGCATCACTAGCATGTAGACTTGTGTATTGTGACATACTGATAATATAAGATAATCTTTTCATGCATTTTAATTATAGGTTCTTCCCTCATGGTCTTTGAGAAAATCCTTGCTGACATGGAAAGAATCCTTTTAATTCTCTTTTATTTTTAAACTGATTGTGGGTCTTGATTTGAATACCTTAAGGTAACTAGTTTTCAGATAAAAGTATAGTCCCAACAAAATTTTCATGGAATTTTCTCAACAGAGAATTCTGTTGCTCAAACAATCTATTTATTCATATAAACAAATAATAAAGAACAGTAGCATTCAAAGGCCTCTTTTGTATCATCCACTTTATATAGTTCAGAATTTTCATTTGAGCTGTGTTTTACAATTTTTTAAAACTATATCTTCATCTTATGATAACAAAAGTTACTTTTTTGCAGATAAATGCACAAATGACCCACATTCTTTAATCTGCATGGCTTTTCCATTAAGTGACTGTAAATCAGAAAAAGCTGGTAAAATCCAGGTTAAGTACAGTATGATTTTTTTTTTCCCCTCTACTTAACTGACGGGTGGCATAAGGGTAATGTAATGGCAAATGAACGCAAACGTGCTTCCGTGAGCAAAATTAGCCAGCAGACTATATGCTGAAGTGATAACCGCGGCCTGTGGTCTGTGCACAATAGTGTCTACCTAGTGTCTAAAATGGTAATGGGGTAAAGTTTAAAGTACTTCATTTTCAGAGCAGAAATTGAAAGCACTCTTTGATCTGTAACTAATTAGAATATCACTGTTTTAAATATTAACAACCTTATTATTTTCTGCTTTACCAGAACAACCTTCCCTGGCAGCCCAAATCTGTAACACATTCTGGAGGGAATATTCAGTTTCAACATAATTTATTCTTGTAATGTACTCTTTACTGCAGACAGGGTGAGAAGTTTCTGTCATAGAGTGCAATCACATTATGTACTCACTCATGCAGATTTGCGCATACAAGCTAAATTTGGAGACATCCGTTAACCTGGACTATATATTTTGTGTGTGAGAGTACCTTCTTCAGACAAGTGAAACCCACTGTAAGCAATGATCAAGTTAGAACTTGAGCTCTTGTCCTTGGGATTGTGAGATAACATCAGTAACCACTACACTACCATGCCATCTGTGGTGTTTAAAAATTATGAAATGATAATAAACAATTACTGTTTATTCAGGTAAAATATGTAACATTATACAAGATGACCATTTGTGGAACGGTAATACAGAGCTTATGTCTCCTTGACAGATTATTTTAATCAATTTTGATATTATTTATGGGTTCTAATAAATTGTTTTAATGTTAGTGTCATTGTGTTAATTTGCTTATGTATGTTTAAACCTTCAATGACTAGTTTGCTAGGCACTATTGCTCATTAACACATATAGCCTCATTCTCCAAACTGTCAGACCTGTGGCTGCAATTCAGTGTATATATCGTATACAAGCATAGCCGGAAGGATCACTTACTGTTCAATGAAACATTACCATATACAACCAGTTATTCCATGCACAATAAACAGGTGATCTAAGTTTAGATCTGTGTATAATTGTTGGTGCCCTCCTGAGATTTTCGTATACTGGAACATATATAGTAGTCTCTCTATAGAGTTTACAGAAAATGGTATGATGAGAAAAAGACATACCTGTACAGGGAGCAGTAGTTTGGCAGAGGAAAACTCATCGTTAATAAGAGATCAGAAGAGAATAGCCAAACTTTGTCAGGGTAAAAGGGCGACAACCAGTACTCCAATAACAGCTCTTTTCAACAGTGAGTATGCATACCACATCACTAGCCTCATCTATAAAATCTTTCTTACACTCGGAAATGTGTGTAAGCCATTTTTTTATACAAAAGATGGGATTCATAAAATATGAACAATGAAGTGAACAGTAAATTTTGTTTTATTATGCATTTCATTTCAGTGATGTGTCAGTCACATACTGATTTCCATCCATCCTCACATTTTCTAATCCCTGTTTATCTTGAGCAGGGTCATATTACAGTGACATGTTCTCTCAATAAAGCTTTCTTTAATGTTGGTACAGTAGACCCCCGCGGTTCAGAGTTTGTGGCCTCAGTCATTCATGGATTTTTCCTTATAACCTATCTAATAATTGTTAGCAGAAACCACAAATAACCATCCCAATTTTTATGGCTTTTTTCGTGGCAATACTGTACTGTAAAGAGAACAGGAAGCAACTGTAGAGGAAAATGCGGCTTGGGATGGTGAAAGTAGCCAATAGAATTTGAAACTGCAGCTCCCAGCAGTCCTTGCAGTGGCTCTGATTGGTCTTCTGCTGAGGGTGCTGGGGCTGTTGAGGTCAAAGGATGTCAGCGCGGTGACCAAAAGCAAAAAAAAAATGTTTTTGTAATTTGTGTTTCAAGTTCCTGTCTGTCTGCCTTCTGTTGGGTTACCTGTACTTGTTCGTTTTATCTTGGATCGTTTCATGGTTGGCGTCTGGATTGTCTGCCGTCTACATTTGTACATGAGGACTGTAAGTGGATTCATGGCCATCCTGCAAAGAAAGGAGCGCACCCGTCCACCCGTCTTCACCATTTCAGGAACTAGCGGAAGGACTATCTATTTTCATCATTACATTTCATCCGTTGCCGTTTTTCATGAATGTTTTTCATGATTTATTGTGTGTGTTTTGTTTGTGCTTTGTTGTATTTAATGTGTAATCGTCGTAAAGGGAACAGGGGTGGTATCGTTGTTTTCATTTATTTCATTTGTTTTCATTGCATTCTTTATTTACTGTTTGATTACCAGTTTGCTTTGTTTTTGTCTCCGTTTGTGAGTGCGTGAGGGTCGGGCCAAGGCTGGGTGCGTCCCTGGAATCTCCACCATAAAAATAAATAAATCGCCGTCTTCTCGACAGAGTAAATCTTAGCGGCACCAGACAGCTACAGCGTTATTCATTTCTCCTTGCTGCTGATTGATTGTGATGCATCTCCAGCTGAGTGTTCTTGTATTTTCTGTTTTGTTCCTCTTAACCCTTAAACCGCCACAACTGGCTATAGTCGTTTGCAAGTGCCTTTTGCGAACATGCAGGAGATGATCAGTCAGTGCTGTACATTCGTTGAGCAGCCAGCTCATGACCACTGCCAGCCCCTTGTGAGCAGGGGGGCTGAACGCACCCCTAGAAGACACAGACGCTCCTCCAAAAACCCCTCTTAAAAAACACTGATACACTACTTTACTTTCACATTGCTCCCTTACTTGCCGGGCTTACTTGCGGCTGCTCTGTCGCGTGATATGCTTCTGGCGCGACACTACACATACTTAAAATCCTGAAGAGCACCTGTCCTTTTTGGCTGATTTCTTTGTTTCTCTCTCCTCCCCCAGACATCCTCTGCTCCTGTTGGGGGTCCCGCTCCCGTTGTGCTCCCTATGATGTTTGTCTATTCTTTAATTGAGAATTAACCGCATACTGAGCTCGTTTTACTTCTGAAAGAGACATGTTTGTTTGAAGTGTTTGAATAAAGTTCCTGTCTCTACAATCTCCTGTGTTTCTGTGCAATTCTGTGACCCAAGTGTGACACCCTGCAGCACTGCAGCCTCACTGTCTCTGGGATTCAGCCGCTGCACTAGACTAGCCTGCAAGCATCAGCACTTACCTCTGTGTGCTTGAGTGCAGCCAGTTCAAGCGCAGTTGGCTCGGTGATTTCCTGAATTTCATCCATTGCGTCAGTTGCACCTTGTACATATTGTTCCAGTAGTTTTTTAACACTAGAATTACCAGAGCCTACGAAAAAACTCGTAGATCCAGCCCACCTTAAATCGCTTCTTAAAACCCTTCTCACCTCTCCGCCAGCGTCTTTTGTCATCTAAACGTACTGATAAAGACAAGCTGCCAGCAGCCGGCTATTCCATCCCCCCAACGACTTAGAACGTAAACAAGCTTTTCCCAGCTAATGCCTTGATTGATTATCTGGGAGTGAAGTGGAGTTTTAGAGTAGAAATAATAAGATTGTTATTTGGAACACACGCATTTCATATGTGTTGCATTTCTACAGTAATCTGTGTAAACACATTGTTAAAACAGAAACGGTTTACAATATTCTAGTAGCAAATGACAAAATGTAGGCATAAACTATATAATGTATGAAGCCTGAAGCCCAAATATCAAAGAAACACTTTCACAAAAGGTACAAAAAAAAAAAAGCCACCGCCAAAAAAAGCCGCCTTAGTGTGCGACTTTGACACGCGTTAGCTATCACTGCTTCCGTGGCGCAACAGTATCAGTTGCTGACTGGGAATCCAAAGGTCGTGAGTTCGATCCTGCACAACTCCATTTTGAGAAGTGTTCTTATTTTCACTATTTTAGAATAAAAAGATACATTTGATTTCAGTCTGTAACAGCCGGTGTAATTTATGATATTTGTAAAGGTTAGCTTTATTTTTTTTTTAAATTCACGTTTCATTGTCTCAGTCGCGTTCAGGATACTTCCCTACCGCCCCCCACCTGACACTGCTGTTTTCACATAAAGACGCTCTATAGTTCTGCAGTGTATCACGATACATACGACCACGTGTTTTTTTTCCCCCAATATTGCCAGTCCCCACGTGTTGCTGTATGCTGTTACTTTTGTACTCCCGGACATGCAGAGGAAAGCATAGTAAAGAGCAGTAACTTCAGCGCTATATGCAATCATCAGACACTCCCCATCTGATACTGCTGTTTTCACATAAAGACGCGCTAAAGCTCTGCAGTGTACTTGTGACTGCATTGTCGTACCAATGCTTGCGAACTGAAGTGTCTGCATGCACTTTTCGTGGCATTATACGTGTATTTTTTGAGCATGCCCATGTAGCTCAAACACAGGAACATATGTTGATGTAAAAGTATAACAAAACAATTGCACTTTTATTCAAGACTATAACCGAAGAAAAAAGAAAGCAAGTTACAGTAGGCAGTTGATATGACAGCTTGCGTGGTGCAATGCTAAGAACTGCTGATTTCCATTCTGTGCTATATAACTGTTAACATTTGAATCTGATGATTGCATATAGCGCTGTCTTCTTCAGTGTGCGCAAGAACATGCAGGTGGCCCGTTGCTGCGTGCTACAACGCACATTTTAAAAAAAGAAAGAGACAAATATATGTGACGTTTTGAAGAAATCATTTTATGACGCGAATAGTACCAATCAGAAAGCATCGTCGAAGTAATGCAATATTATTTGAAAACGAACAGCGTCAGATCGGGTGTGAAGTTATACTGGCGCTGTTTGAGTCAGATCAGAAGCTGAATAAGCAGAAAAAGCTCCTGTTCTGACTCTAAGTAAAAAAGCATGAATTAATCAACAGAAATAACCGCGATTGACATTTTAAAGATAACGATTTACAGTGCACACCAATTTATAAATTCAATGTCCATTTGAGGAAAAAAAAACACTTCCTTCAAAGCTGAGAATCGAACTCACGTCTCTATAGCACGACAGGGCTGTTGTGCCCCAAGTCAGCAAACGTTGTATCATCCTTGAACCTTTTGTGAAAATGTTTATTTGATGTTTGGACTTCAGGCTTCACAGATTCTATAGTTTATGCCTACATTTTGTAACATTTATTACTAAAATATGAAAAAGTTTCTGTTTTAGCAATGTGTTTACACAGATTACTGTAGAAACGGAACACGCATGAAATGCATGTATTCCAAATAGCGATCTATTATTTTCATTCTAAAACTCCAGCAGTTCAGTCACTCCCAGATAATCAAACAAGCCATGAGCTGGGAAAACTTAGTGAACGTTCAGCGACGGTGGGGGGTGGAATAGCCGGCTGCTCGCTGCTCCTCTTAATCGGCACACTTAGAAGACAAAAGAGAGGTGAGAACGGTTTTAAGGTGGGCCGGATCTACGAGTTTTTTCGTAGACTCTGGTAATTCTAGTGTTAAATAGTTTTTACAGTTCATTAGCAGTGTGTAAAATGATCAATGTTGCAGTAATTGTGATGGTCTTTGCATGAAAAAAAAATGTGTTCCATTAAAATTTCATCTTTTCTTTGTGAATTGTGATGTTTATTTAAAGTTCAGCAAAAAAGTATTTGGCGTCCAGGGATGCATTAACCCCCTATTTATGTGACAGTTTAAGGGTTAAAGCCCCAAGATTCTGCTGAAAGGTCCTGCACCTTCTAAGGCTTCTGGCAATGAAAACGCGCTTGCATGAATTACAGTACATATAGCGGTAACATCTGCATTTTACATTCTAGCACTGCAGGAGACGTAGCAGTACAAGTATACAGGTTTACCTTTACATTCTTTATTTTTAGGTAATGTATTAAGCTGAGTTTGAAATTAAATGAAAGTGTTTTGGGGGCATATTTAGGGTTAAAACTATAAAAATAGGCATTCTTTTAATCACATCCAAAATTTGCGGTTTTTCACAATTCACAAGTGCTGTAGGAACGTAACCCCTGTGAATTTTGGGGGTGTACTGTAATAACAACTTTAAGCATATGCATTAGGCAACTGCCTTAGTATGTAGCCTATATATTTTGTCTATAAAAAGGATGTGCTGTGTGTTTTATGACATAACTGGCAAGGGCAGCTTTACCAAGAAGCCACTATCACACAGAGCATGACCCTGAAAAGTCTGCTTCCCACACAACTACTGTATTTGATAAAATAAAGGAATCATGGGCCAGGGGGAAAACCCCTTAAAAACATTAGCCAGGCACATATAAGCATCACATATTAGTTGTATATTAATTTTGTTTTTAAAAAAAAAAAAATGTCTTTCTGTGATGGACATCTATGCAGTCAGTTATGCTGATTACATTAGGAAAAACCGCAGCAGATGTAAATTGTCTCTTTAATATTGGCTTGCTTAGCCTGACTCTAACAAAATTGGATTTACTGCATCTGTGTAACCTCTTAATTATACCATCCCATACAGATGGTATAATACAGCTCAGGGATGACTGTTGGATTCCTGACCAGTCAGCCAGTTCATGCTGAGAAGCTCCCATCGCCAAATACCTTATAGTTAACTAAAATATGTAACAGAGCAGAGATCATGTGATTTCTATGTAATGGTCTCTGTAATGTAGTGTCCTATTCAGCACACAACTCCAAGAGGAAGGCTCTAGGAAGCATAAATCGGCTTATAAGCCGCTTATATGCCATGTTGCCAACATGAAAAAGCAGACACACAGATATTGATATTTGAACGACGCAAATCCTGTGTTTCTTTGTCTGTCCTTTAAATATGACAAAATAAACACTTTCCCGTTTCAACAAGTTAGAAAATGTGTGCACAGCTTCACATTTGGGTACAATTCCGCTTATCCAGGGCTGACAGCAGCTGGAGCCTATCCCAGCAAGTAACAGGTGTGGCAGGAACAATCCCTGGACAAGACACCAGCCCATTGCAAGGTGAAAACACATCAGGGGATGGTTTAGCATCACAGTTTACAGATTCTAGATGTCTTTGGACTTTGGGAGGAAACCAGAGTAAATCCACAGGGATCACCTGGGGCATGCCCCCATACTCTGTGCTATAAGACAACAGTGCTACCACTGTGTCACAGTGCACCTACGCTGATTAAAGTATATACATTAACTGTCAGACAAAAAAAGGACTGTTTTGAATGAGATTAAATGAAGAAACAGAATCTTAATTTTTAAGAACCAAAGTAAAAACTAAGAAATCTAAATGCACCAAAATGTCAGAGGCATATTTGTAACTCAAAAATCAAAGTTAAAAATTTATTACTTTCTACCATACTATAGGGTGCCACCATCTTTTTTTTACAGTAGCATAATGATATCATCCAGAAGTTCCTTATTGGCAACGGATGCTTAATGTTAACAAAACATCACAAAATGTCAATGCCTGTTTCTGAAACCTGTTAAAGTGGTGGCAATAGTAAACAAAAATATAACGTTAAAAATTTTACAAAGTAGTATTAAGCAAGATACATAGAAAAAAAAATCATTTTTATTTTTTTAGGTAACAAAATACCAATGTATTAGATCTATAGTGTCCATGTTCTCACCAAATCTAGACAATCTGGAAAAACATTTGAATGCAGTAGATCAGGCATGATTGTGTGGCCAAAAAAATAAACTGTATAATAGCACCTTGCTCAAAGAATTCAGACTACTCTGCACACAAAATAGGCTGCTGCCCAGTTCTAGAAGAGTATACCTAATAAAGAGTCTACTGAGTTTTTGTTCAGTGTGTTTTATTTTTATTTAATACACTTCCATTTATAAGCTCAGGCTGCTGTGTTCATTTTCAAATATAAAGGCCTGGACAGTGTACTAGTCTGTCTCGGATCATGTTCACTCACACTAGGTCTATTAAGAGCAACCACTTAACTGAACATTTAAATGTTTGGTATATACAGTATGTGGAAAACCAATGTATGCACAGTAATACCCCATATAAACATTGGGAGAATATGCAGACTTCTGACAGACAACCGGAATTGGATTGGAACTGGACCTGTAAGGGATCAGCATTAGCTTTTTTGAACCACCCTACCATTCTCATATAGTGAAAACACACAAAAAAATCTAGTTAAAGAATAAGTACCACAGAATATATGCAAATGTACAAATATGTATATGTGCAGTACTTTTATTGCACAAACACATATATATATATTTAAGTAATCCTCTTAATTTTTGCAAATTTTAAAGCATGAGTATATTAAACTAAAGCTCCTTGCAAGGTAGTAGAGAAAAATCAGTGTTATTTAAATTTATATTTTTTTGTGCTTCACATTTAAATTGAAACAAAAATCTTTACTGTATGATTAATAACTTTTTGAAGAACTGAATTAACCTATCCTGAGAAATCACACAAAAATCAATTTTAAATATACCTGTAATTCCTTTATTTGCATTCAGAACAGCTTGTGTTCTCAGTGTAAGAAGACAAACAGCAAGCCACATAAAAGCCTAGACATGGTTAGAAACGGTCTGGATTATATACATCAAATTACATGCAAACTTCTTGATGTCATAAAAAATACTTAAGAAAAAAGGAAAACATTGAAAAGGGGGTTTGAATTTGAAAAATTTACAAATACAGTAACCAAAAAACATGAACTAAAAGGCATTAAGTTCAAATGCAAGATATCCCCAAAGCAGTGCACTAATAAGCGATTTCAGTCAGGCAAGTAGTCTGCGATGAAGCATTTTTAAAAATTCATGTCATATTTGAAAAACTACAGAAACTTTATTTCAAATTCCAAAAAGTCTATAACAAACTTTATATCCTCACGTCTCATGTTATCATGACACAGTAATGGTGGACGTGAATGTTGTCAATATATTGCTTTAAAATTAACACAACTTTTCAAGTTCTGCATTATATTTCTGATTTTGCTGAAAAGAAAAAACTCTTCTAGCAAGGATTTCCATATTTATGTTACAGACACAATGATTTTTCAGAAAAAAAAAACACCTTGGTAAGCAGTTACCTTTTACCCTACTGATTGTAAGTCACCATGGAAAGGTCTTCTGCAAAACAGATAATAAATGATTTCTTTGTCCCCTAATAGTCTGGCAGTGCTACATAGAGGGGTGTGTATGTTTTTAACTACTTGTTTTAATTTGTCAAGCATGATTTTTGTTTAAAGAATATGAATTAATGCATGGCTGAACTTTGTGACTCCAGCTTCATGCACAAATCAATATAAAGAGTGCTGTTTACAATTGTGAAAGAAAGAAGTTAGATGGAGAAAGGTTTCCTAGTTGTGCATTGGGCAAAATATATTAGTCCTGTGCTTCAACCTGTCTGTTTGGTGAGACAATGCGTGAAATGCACTTACCGGAAGTGACATCCCAACGGTGCCTTTATGAAATGTGTTTTTTTTTTTTTTTCAAATGGTTTATCACCAAATCATAAGCGAAAGACAGTCAAGTGAGAGCATTTCAATTTTAGTACAGAACTGTTAATTTTATTTTTTCTTTATTATTCAAACTGTAATAATCTGAGTTGCAACAGGCATAACCTGTTTATTTTCCCAGTGAGGAGTGATAAGAAAGAAGTGTGGCCTTAACTGGATTATACCATCTGATTTCCATTGTTTATCATGAATCTAAATTTTGCTATCAGGGCTTTAAGTGCAGCGAGACAAATTTTGCAGTTCTTTTATCTCTTTTTGCTGTTATTGTAGACAATGTTCCAATAGTCTTGCAACTGGAAGTAAGCAATAATGAACTTATAAATTTACCAAATTATCATAGTTTGATTTCTACATACAGTACTGCACATTACTTGGGAAGTATCCAAGGGCTTGCAAGCCTGTTTTGCACATGGCATTATTATTTGGTGGCATGTATAGTCATGTGCATGTAGAGTACTGAAGGCAAATATAGAAACATACATTCAGATAAGGATGCTCCAATCATTTTTTTTTTTTTGGGCCGAAACCAGTCACCAGTTTCATAGTACTGAATTGGGTGATTTCGATACCAGTTCTGATTTTATTTTCTTCCTTCTCATACCTTTTTAAAAAGGAATGTGGCGGAGATCTTATGTTTTATATTAAAGTGTTAACTTTGGTTTCAAACCTTGGTATCAGACAATAGACAATGGGTGTTACCTGTTCATTTATTAATAAAATGAAACTCTGCAGGCTTATTGTTCAGTGACAATAAAAATGCTAAAATAAACGCATATGTATTTTAAGGTAAAATATTTAACTAATGTACTATGTACGTAAAATATGTATCCATATTAAATTTGACATAAGGAAAAATGAAGTGCTTCTCATAATTATAAGCTGTAATATTTAATTTTTTCTGTAATGAGTTTATTTGAAACAAATCTTTTTAAACAGTTTTCACCATTTGTCTAACAAAAATATATTCTGACAGATTGATTCAGTTAATTGAGTTTGCCAGTTAAACACTGCTTTAATATAAACATACATACAGTCATAACTTTGAGTTATTTTTAATAATTAATTGCACTGCAGCGTTTTTGCTGTTAAAATATAGATTTACTATATTTATACTGGTTATTTTTGTTTGTGTTTTACTTTGTACCAGCTACGCATTCCTAATTCTTAAGATAAAATTATAAATATACAGTAGATTACTATTTTAATTACTGTATGCAGTTCTTTTTATTTGACAAAATTTAAATTGTATGACACACACTCAAAGAAATAGTAAACATAGTAAAAACCCTTAAAAAAGGCCTGAAATCTATCAAATGTTTATCAAGAAGATACAAGGCTAACATGCTTAACAAGTTTACAGGTAAAATAGACAAATTTTGCTTTTATGCTGACAAGCCTATATTGTTTACTAAACAGCTAATTTCTGATTTTTCTTTATCTTTGTCTGATTGAAAATGTAAGCTGCCGTACCAAACCAAAAATTAATTAAACCAACTTTTCTTGCTGTTTGTCTAATTCCACAAGACGATTCCTCAGATTCCTTAAACTCAATTTATTTCTCCACTTTCTTTAATGTAAAGGCTAACATTGTGGTAATCTCTCTATGGTAAAGTCTGCCTGGCTGTTGTTTGTTTAGAGGAAGTTTGCAGCAAAAAAAAAGACACAAGCAGGTAGCTCGACTACCGGAATACTTTGTGTAAAGGGGCAGTACAACTAAATTACCTTAAAGCTTAGAAAGGCACATGCTAAAACATTGTTTTTTTGCTATTGGGCAATTTACCAATCACTGATGCAGGGCTCCAGACAGAAAAAAAAAATTTGGCAGCCATTGGCTCCTTAACCCAAAATATTTGGGAGCCAAATGCTTTTTTTGGGAGCCATAATCTCTACCGCATGCCAAATGTGAAGTAAACAAATAATATTTACATGTATTGTTTATTTGTTTCTTCGGTCTACCTCACACTGCCTTTACTTTCTCCTATCTGAGCTATTTGATCTGCCTACTAGTGTCCTCTGCAAGGTCTTATAGATAATAATAACAGAAGAATAAATGACACATTCATGTGAACAGTGCAAATGTTTACTAATAAGCAATACTTCAAGTCCAGAGTCTTATACACAACATGTGTAAGGAACACTGCAAATCCAAACACTGAAAATGTCTTACACATAATAACACAAGAATTAACACAATAACAAAGATTATAAACAATCATTTCCTGAAATAATCATTTCGCAATGAGTGTACAAATATAAAGAAATTAATTACTCTTCAAGTTCACTGTCACTAACCATTACAATGTCAGCATCATTAGGCCAGCCAGTATACTTTGGTCTGCGCTTTTTTTTTTTTTTGCTGGCTGACAAGCAGCACTTTACACTGGGCTCTGGGTCAAAAAGTTCAAGTGTGGGGCCCTCTGTACTGGTCCTTACCAAGTCTTCCAGTGTTTCTACACTTAGGGAGTTGCGCACTTTTGATTTTATTCTGTTTTGTGCTGAAAATCCTCGCTTGCACTATGCTGCAGATATCGGAAGCACCAGCATTATTTCGACTAAGTGAAGCAGATTTTTAAAATCTGTACAGAATGGCTCATTGCTCAGCATCACTGTCCATAGGTCACCGTAAGTCTTATCCATAAACTGACCCTTCACTAATATTTTCAACATTAGCCATTCCTTCTGCACAGCTGTGACATCACAGCCATTGTTTGATAAGAGCTCCCTGTACCATTTAACAAGTGTGTCTATCTCACACTTGCCATAGCTATCAATGTCCTCTGGCCATGTATCATGACAAAACACTGAAATGACTTGATAATTTCTGATCCCTTTGAATGTCTGTGCTGTGTAACACTTGACATCATGTTTGCAAACCTAATCTCCAATTCTTTAACAGTAATGTCAACTGTTTTTTCAATTGCGGCCTTTAGATGACTTCTGAATGTGGCCTGATTTTGGGGGCCTTTCAGTTTAACGTTTTGGAAGGTTATGACTGTGTGGCTACTTGCAGCCCTCTCACTCCTGCTTGTTGATGGCCCTTCCTGTTGCACTGAACCTTCAGGCTGAGAACCTATGTGCTGTAAGAATTCCTGCAGCTTCCCTTCTCTCAAAGCATTTTCCTTCAATCCTTTAATTGTTACCACACAGCCCACAATTGCAGCAACTGCCTGAGGAAGTATATGAGAATTTTTTTTGAAGTGTAAGGCTCAGCTTTGAGACCTGTGAAAAAAGGTCATGTAAAAAGTGACGAAAGGCAACAAAAGACAGGCTTTCCATTTGCTGAACAATGTGTTTGGCTCTTCCCTTTATGCCTATGTTTTTGGACATGACTGCAAGGTGCTCCATATGATGATGCACAACAGTGTACTGCCTCTGACCTGTTGCATAGTTTGAATGGAGAAAAACTGAGAGTGCCCGATAAATGTGTGGCAACCAGCGCTGAGTTTTTACTGCTGATGGGTTTCGTACTGTGCATCCTAACTCTGCTCCTATAGCCTTCAGCTCCTGCTTGCTTTTCGGACTGAAATGATACATTTTCCACACTAGTTGTAGAAGGTCATAAACTTTTTCAATCATTGGCACTGACCTTTGTGTGTTTAGCATTGCCAGTTCCAGCCGATGGGGTAGACAGTGGAAAGACAGAGCATGTTCACCTATCTCTTTTCTGAAAAGTGCCCCTATTCCCCCAGTTGCACCCATGTTCACGCTTGCACCATCTGCTCCAAAAGCACTCATTTTATGTACCCACCAAATTGGGTTGGTTGGGTCAGCATTCTGAAGCAGTGATTTAATGGTGTTTTGAATCCCTTCTGCATGACCATAATCAATCTCAGCCAAACCTACAAGATGAGTCTTGGGTGTTCCATCAGATACATAACCTACAGTATGTGATGACATTGTCTTTCCCTGAGACATCTGTTCCACAATCAGTTATAACAGAGATGTAGTTTACCTTTAAAGCTTCTTCCAGCACATTACTTTTTAATTAATCGGCAATGCAACCTACAAACTTCGCACATGCTGTATCATTATCATGTTTTTGACACATCCATGCCATTCTTCTTCATCAGCAGAATTTGAGATTTAAACTTTGTGAACGGTATTTCTTCCAGTGCAATCATATATGCTTCATTCAATTTTATTTTTAATTCTTTCATCTCATTTTCTGTCACTTTCTCACAAGCACGTTGCACTGCCTTTGCTATGGGGGTGTCACGAGGAGCAGACCTAGCGATCACACAGTCTCTGGCATTCTTGTGTTTCTTACTCTCATCATGCTTTTTCACAGTTTCCTTTTTAAAATGGCTCGTACCACAAATGAATTCTGTTTTACCAGCAATTTCTTGTCCAGCTTGTGCACAAAAGCTGCAATACATCTTTCCCTTGTCATACCGTAACCAAGCGAACTCCTGTAACCAAGCCGCTTTAAACTGTCTTCCATGCATCGGAGCTACGGGCGCAGAAGACTTTGCTAATGGGACGGAGTTGTCATCCTTTAATAACTGTACATTTCCGGATGCCGGTGGCTGTACCTCAGATAACCCACTGACTGAATTCGTTCAGAAGTAGACAAGGCAGGATTTGAACGAGTGGTCATTGAGAAAAAGTCGGAAATTTTTTGTTTTTCCATTTTGCGTGTTACATGGAAATTTAGAAAATTTCGCATGTTATGTGGAAAGTTAGGACGGAATTCGAGGAGTAGTCGTGGCCCTATTCTCTTCTATTTCAGATCCCAATCCGCAGCAGTTAGCGAGATAATGTTTGGAGCAAAGTGGGCGTGTCAGATGATGCCTCGCTTCGGTTTGGCTTTAATCACGTGATAGTGTAATAGGAAAGGCAGACACGGGCCGAGAGTGTTCGTACATAATTAAAAGCCGTTTCTGCTGCTTTAAATTTAAAACTTTTCTTAGATTGAGAGAGAGAGTCGCCACCAGCAACTGGAATGAAAAAACTAGTCGCAAAACAGAAAATCAAGTCGCATTGACGACCATTTTAGTCGCCATCTGGAACCCTGTGATGGAGTCTTTTGTTGTGAAAATTGGCTGATGTAGATTACTGGTTGATCAATTGGAGCATCACTAACAGTCTTTGCAATGAATTAGTTGTTGTGACATAGAGCATCTCGTTTAATATTAACAGTTTTGTGCAGAAGCAATTAGTTTAATGTTCATAACTAGAACAATGTCATATTGAAATCACTTTGCTTTAAAATTACTCTTACTGATATTTGGACATTGCTCTTAATAGCTATTAATAAAAAAAATAAAAGGATAATTAAACCATTTCTTGCTAGTGTCATCCTCAATAGGATCCATGATCACTTGCTCTCCTACCAATGACCGAAGCAGTCTGGTTTTACAGCTAAGAAGTCTATCATCTACCGCATCCTGGCATTGAGGGTTCTCTTGGAGCGCAAAGGCGAATATCGGCATAGTTTCTTTGCAGCCTTTGTCGATTTTCATAGAGCTTGGACTCAGTTGATTGAGCTGCTCTGTGGGACATAGTGAAATTTCACAGGATCCTTCCGAAGTTGCTGAATGTCATGGCCTGTAAACTGGTGCTGTGAGTGCTGGGCAGAGTGGAGACAGAACCGCTGCATTTTTTCCAAATGATTCTGGGGTTTGTCAGGGGTGTTTTCTTGCTCCTACTCTGTTCAGTGCTTGCAATGACTGGGTGTTGGACAGGGTTGTGGGGTCCAGTGACCATGGGGCATCTGTTGGTGAAGAAAGATTCACTGATCTTAACATTGCTGGTGATGCTGTGATCTTCGCAGAGTCAATGGAGGCTCTGATCGTGGCTCTCAAGAGACTGAGCAAGGAGTCTTAGTGTCTGGGCTTGTGATTGTCCTAAATAAAAGACCAAGATCCAGACCTTTAATGACCTCTTAGGCACAGCCATCAGCAGTGTATCTGTCTGCAGAGAGAATGTCAACCTTGTTGAGAGGTTTATTTACATCAGCAGCAACATTCATATCTATGGTGGTTCTTCCTATGAAGTCATTAGACAGATAGGGAGAGCATGGGGTGCGATGGTTTGACTTTATGTCGAATGATTGGTTGCTGAAGGAGTCCAAAATGAAGTACATTACCTGCACTGTGAGGGAGCGTCAGTTACAGTACTACAATCAATTCCCTGAGGGTGATCAGGCTCACAGGATCCTCATTGTTAAGGAGCCAAGAGGCTGGACCAGGCCAAAGAGACTCCCATGTAACAGCTGGATGTGGCAGATAGATGGTCATTTCTGAGGGGAGGTGGGGACTAGACCACTTGTCTTCCTGGGTGGTTGCTAACCAGGATCCCAAACTGTTGTGTGGTGAGTGCGGCAATGCAGTGTACCAGTGCAGTGCATGCTCCTCATCCTCTTGGCAAAAATTATTTTAAAATTAATGCCTACCATTAACCGGTAATAGTGCCAGAATTTACAGGTACACCTAGATTTTATACAGCCCACTGTATTAATCATTGAAAATTCAGTCTGCTGTCAAGAAAAGTTTGCCTACCCTGGTTATTGCTAAAAAAATCCATCTTCTACTCTTCTTTTATCTAAGTTTCTGGACAGATAAAAAAAAGGGCTTCAAAAAAAGAATTTTTAATGGCACTCTATCGATTTTCCTTTGACTGATGTGCATTACAGTTTGATGTCTTTAAAGCTGTTGCTAATATAGTAGCTCTTTTCTTAAAATTATTTTTTTTATAGCCAAGAATTTATTAAATCTATGGTTGTGCTTTTCATATATGCATTGTTAGTTTGTTTTGGAAATACTGTGTTTATATACTGTAAAACTGTTCAGTGTCTGACTGGAAGTACAAAAAGCAGAAAATGCAACTGAAAACAGATATGCCTGTCAGCTCACAGTCAGTAGTGTTCAACAGCAGCTTATCTTTCGTTTTGACAGGGGCAATTTATCTGTTTATTCCATAAAAACATATTCATAAATCTCTTCATTTTGACACTTCTAGATACATCGCTTCCTGTAAATGAGTATTTGTCATTCTGCCTTTGTGCATTTTCCTAGGATCACATTTTTCCAGTTATAAGTACCTTAATGATTCTGAAGTTGACATATTGAATCTCCAGGTGCTTCTAAAATGTGTTCATCTTTTCTGCAAAAATAATCCTGGGACTGAGCGGCTGTTCATACACACTTAGTTCCATCTATATAAGAGACACAACAGTAGATATTTTACTAGATCATTATCTAATAGCAGCACCCAGTTTGAATATTTTATTATAACCACTATGAGAGAAGGAAGATACTGAAACAGTGCTTTTTATATTTTCAAAACCACACAATGGCAAAACACAAAGTAACATAGTAAAATATCATGAAGTAAAACCCAAGGTCAACTTCCACATATTCTATACCAATGTCCCTCTCTGTCATGCAGGCTGACTCAACCCTCCTCTACCTTCTACGTATCACCAAAAGCACTCAAGATTCATAACTCTAGAGAGACATGAATTCCCTGATGTTTGTCACTTCTGGAGTGGGTAAAAAGCTTTTGTTGTAGCTAGTGCTGGGCGGTATGACCAAAATTCTCTATCACAGTATTTTTCAAAATTATACCGGTTTCACTGATTGGACAGTATTTTTTTTCCCATGCATGAGTGGATGTTAACCACATTTTCCACTGCAATTACTGGCTAAGAATAACCTATTCCACTGTCATGAGAATTGTACATTGTACAAAAAAACATTGTAATGTGCACACAAGTATTAATCCAGGTTTGCATGGCCCCATAAAGTGACAGTTTTCAAGGGGGTGGCACTAATGAAGAGAAGGAATCACACTGCATGACAGATGCAGTCAAAATATAGAGACTTTTTATTGAATAAAGTTTGCAAATAACTTAAACTAAAATTTTGACAACATATTTTCAACCATCCAAAGAGGCATTTAGACTTAGTAAAATATCCACAGGTGCTTGTCAAAATTTGGATTGTACTGAACATATCTTAGAAAAGGAATAAGTAGTAAATATTTTTTGTAAATTAACTACACTTTGTTAATGTTAACAATCTCTGTCCACTGACACATTAAAGTGACTTTTAAAACAACTTTACCATCATTAAATTGCATATTTAAACTAATAAATATAGCAATAAAATAAATAATAGTATTATTACTGGAAGTTGCACTATTACTTCCAAGACTTCAAGCCCAGGTGCATTACACTATTATTCTTATAATATATTTTTATATTATTATTATGCATTATTCACCAAATAAAAATAAAATAAAATAAAACAAGTGCAACTTGGTGATGACATCTGTTACCAACTGAACCATCATTAAGGCAAACTGCATTAATATGGACCTTGCGTCAAGCTAAGCTATATACATAAATACTAAAACTGCAACTTGCATTTATAGTGCAAGGGACAGCAACTTATGACTCTTTAACTGCCACCTTGTAACTCCAAAAGAGAACTACGTATTTGTGATAAAATCCTGTATAAACGTAAGAGAGCACAATTTAATTTTTTTAGGAATCTTCATCAGTGATTAAATTGTAAATAAATTACATTTACTAAATGTTCAGGCTGACCTGGAAGTATTTGTTGCAGGCAGCTGATCCAAACCACAAAAAACTTTGCAGTTGAGCATCAGACGGCCCTCTACCCACAGAAGAGCTGCTACTGGCAAGCTGGCTTTTAAAAATGGAACTCAATTTCTACAGTAGTTCATACTGGATAAACTCCACACCCTTCACAGCTCAGTGTATTCCAGTCTGTTGTGTTAAGAAAAAGTTTTAAAATCAACACTTCTTAAGTGAAATGTTTCTGTGCTCTTTCGGCCCTCTTTCTTAGGTCAGTGCAGACAACCATCCTGTCACCCTTGTCCTCCCAGAAAGGATCACTGTGGAAAAGCACTTTGTGAAGTCACATTGAATACCATCAATCAAGTTTTGTGTGGTGGGAAAGGTTTCTCCCACTTCACCCCTTCACCTCTTTTGCATGTATTAACAGTAAAACTAAAACGAGAGTAGTCATTTGTGTTTAGTTCAGAACCTCTGTTTACTGGAGTAGCAAATAACAGAATTTTTGATGTTTTAATAATATACATACATACTGATTGGTAATCTGCCTATTAAGACATCTTTAGCATATCTAGTAAAATGTCTTTCCAAGAATAGAAGCCTTACTAATGAATATTAAGAATTTAAAGGCAATCATGATGATTTATACATCTGTTGTTAGCACTGCAGGTCTTTTTATATTTAATATTTAACAAGAAATTGTCAAATCACATGTTGAGAACAGCTTTGCAAAGAAACCATATATATATATTATGCACTTAATCAGTTGGCATAAGTATTATAAATGCATAAATACAGAAATGTGATGATGGCAATAACGGGCATTGAGAATTGGCATGTCATAAAGTTAACTGTTAAGGAAAAGTTTAACATTTATAATTATTTAATTCATTGTGGCTCCAAAAGTGTACTATATTGGTTTCAGCTTAGTCTTCTCTTTAGGAGATTTGAATTGCCATCTCCTGAAATGTTCTTTCAGTAGGTATTATTTATACTTCCATCCATCCATCCATTTTCCAACCCGCTGAATCCGAACACAGGGTCACGGGGGTCTGCTGGAGCCAATCCCAGCCAACACAGGGCACAAGGCAGGAACCAATCCCGGGCAGGGTGCCAACCCACCACAGTATTATTTATACTTTACAAGTATTATTAAGTGGCTTTACCTGGTGTACATGGTACATAGCCGAGCAAGCCCTCTTGGATTTAGAAAAAAATATCTTTCAGCTTTATTTATAATGTCTGTGAATAAGCATCTATGTACTGTACATCTCAATTTAAGATTTTTTAATACATGTGTAATAAGTATTAGAGTGAAGTCATATACATAAATATTCATATGATTTTATATATATATATATATAATATTTTGAAATTGATTTATATCGAAGCAAAAACAACATACATTTATTGTTGAGCTTTCGTGTAATATTCTAAATATACCTTAGATGGAAAAAAAGCCATTTGGATGAGTTTGTCTTTTTATTTTCAAGTTCCATATGTAAAATTAATAAAAGTTCCAATAAAGCAAACATTCATATGCCTGTTTGAATTATTTTGACAAAATTTGTAGTTAATAAATATTTTTTTTAGATTGTTTACAATAGCTGTACTCATAATTGGTCAGTCATCAATTTAATAGTGGGTTTTTATACCACAATTGTGTCTTTTCCACCTTCTTTGAGGTATTGTATCACTATCAAAACCTATAGGATGTTTAAGCATAAGGTCAACATATTTTTCATACTCCTGGTTCAGTTTTGTTTAAGTCAGTTTAAATATTTGCATTTTGAGATTTAAAAGATAGTAGTATTGCTTCACTCTTTTTTAATAATTTAGCATGAATTTTTGTCATTTTTTCCGTCAACAAACCTCTTCAGTGCAAGTTCTAAATTGCATTCAAAATCAGGTTACAAACATCCGCTGGAGCAGAGCTTGCTTCACACATACACCTACAGTGTATCTTTGAGTATGTGATACTTTTTTTATTAATGATTAAAAGCTATATATCTTCTTCTTCTACTTATTTCGGCTGATCCCGTTTAGTTGTTGCCACAGCGAATCATCATCTTCTTCCATATCTTTCTGTCCTCTGCATCTTGTTCTGTTACACCCATCACCTGCATGTCCTCTCTCACCACATCCATAAACCTTCTCTTAGGCCTTCCTCTTTTTCTCTTGCCTGGCAGCTCTATCCTTAGCATCCTTCTCCCAATATGCTCAGCATCTGTCCTCTGCACATGTCCAAACCAACGCAATTTCGCCTCTCTGACTTTGTGTCCCAACTGTCCAACTTGAGCTGACCCTCTAATGTACTCATTTCTAATCCTGTCCATCCTCGTCACACCCAAAGCAAATCTTAGCATCTTTAACTCTGCCACCTCCAGCTGTGTCTCCTTCTTTCTGGTCAGTGCCACTGTCTCCAACCCATGTAACATAGCTGGTCTCACTACCATCCTGTAGACCTTCCCTTTCACTCTTGCTGATATCCGTCTGTCACAAATCACTCCTGACACTCTTCTCCACCCACTCCACCCTGCTTGCACTCTCTTTTTCAACTCTCTTCCACAATCCCCATTACTCTGTACTGTTGATCCCAAGTATTTAAACTCATCCACCTTCGCTAACTCTACTCCTTGCATCCTCACCATTCCACTGACCTTCCTCTCATTTACACACATGTATTCTGTCTTGTTCCTACTGACCTTCCACCAGCATATCTTGGCAACCTGCTTCCTACTATCGCTACAGATCACAATGTCATCAGCAAACATCATAGTCCTGTCTAATCTCATCTGTCAGCCTGTCCATCACCATTGCAAATAATAAAGGGCTCAGAGCCGATCCTTGATGTAATCCCACCTCCACCTTGAATGCATCCGTCACTCCTACCGCAGACCTCACCACAATCAAACTTCCCTCGTACATATCCTGTACAACTCTTGTGTACTTCTCTGCCACTCCCGACTTCCTCATACAATACCATAACTCCTCTCGAGGCACCCTGTCATATGCTTTCTCCAGGTCCACAAAGACGCAATGCAACTCCTTCTGGCCTTCTCTAAACTTCTCGCATCAACATCCTCAGAACAAACATCACATCTGTGGTGCTCTTTCTTGGCATGAAACCATACTGCTGCTCACTAATCATCACCTCACTTCTTAACCTAGCTTAAGGTTACTCTTTCCCATAACTTCATGCTGTGGCTCATCAATTTTATTCCCCTGTAGTTACTGCAGTCCTGCACATCCCCCTTATTCTTAAATATCTGCACCAGTACACTTCTTCTCCACTCCTCAGGCATCCTCTCACTTTCCAAGATTCCATTAAACAATCTGGTTAAAAACTCCACTTCCATCGCTCCTAAACACCTCCATGCTTCCATAGGTATGTCATCTGGACCAACTGCCTTTCCATTTTTCATCCTCTTCATAGCTGTCCTTACTTCCTCCTTGCTAATCTGTTGCACTTCCTGATTCACTATCTCCACATCATCCAACCTCTTCTCTCTCTCGCTCTCTTCATTCATCAGCCTCTCAAAGTATTCTTTCCATCTGCTCAACACACTCTCCTCGCTTGCGAGTATGTTTCCATCTTTATCCTTTATCACCCTAACCTGCTGCACAACTTTCCCAGCTTGGTCCCTCTGTCTAGCCAATCGGTACAGGTCCTTTTCTCCCTCCTTAGTGTCCAACCTCTCATACAACTCATGATACACCTTTTCTTTAGCCTTCACCACCTCTCTCTTCACCTTGTGCCTTATCTCATTGTACTCTTGTCTACTTTCTGCATCTCTCTGACTATCCCACTTCTTCTTTGCCTTCCTCTTCCTCTGTATACTCTCCTGTACTTCCTCATTCCACCACCAGGTTTCCTTTTCTTCCTTCCTCTGTACAGATGTCACGCCAAGCACCCTTCTTGCTGTCACCCTTACTACATCTGCTGTAGTTTCCCAGCTGTCTGGTAACTCTTCACTGCCACCCAGTGCCTGTCTCACATCCTCACTAAACTCAACCTTGCAGTCTTCCTTTTTCAACTTCCACCATTTGATCCATGGCTCTGCCCTCACTCTCTTCCTCTTCTTGATCTGCAACGTCATCATACAGACCACCATCCTATGCTGCTTAGCTACACTTTCCCCTGCCACGAAGATTCCATTAAACAATCTGATTAAAAACTCCACTGCCATCTCTCCTAAACACCTCCATGCTTCCACAGGTATGTCATCTGGACCAACGGCTTTTCCATTCTTCATCCTCTTCATAGCTGTCCTTAATATTATATATTAATATAATATAAATATAATATAAATTTGTAATAATACACATACATACAGTACATACTAGTAGTGTGACGAGATCTCGTGGTACGAGATCTCTCGAGATCAGATTTGTCTTGTGAGATGCGTCTGGTCTCGCGAGAACGTGACGATATCCTTGTGTTATTGGCATGATGGAGTGTGAGGGAGAAGTAAGGATAGAAGATGCGCCCGCGACATTTAAATCGTTGGTGTGGCAACATTTTGGATTCCTTGTGGAAATAAGAAACGGCGAAAAAATGACAGACAAGACAAAGACAATTTGCAAACACTGTAAGAAATTAATACCGTACACCTCTGCTAACACAAGCACTATGCAAAAGCATTTAGAAAACAACCACAGCTCGTTACTAAAAGCTGCGCCTGTGAAGAAAACGGAAAGCAATTCAGTTCGCATGAAAGGGCAAACAACCATAACAAATGCCTTTGCAGCTAAACTTCCACCATCCAATGCAAGAGCCACGGCAATAACGAGACATCGGCGTTTTCATTGCAGCCGAATTGAGACCATTTTCTGTGGTGGAAAATCTGGGATTTCGGCGACTCATCCACACACTGGAACCAAAGTATGCCATCCCGTCACGCGCACATTTTACTCGCACGGTGGTCCCAACCCTCTACAGGGAGTTCAAGGTAAACGTTGTACAGGCTCTGAAAGAGGCAGAAACCATCGCCATAACTACTGACGGTTGGACTTCTTGGTGTACACAGAGCTATATCACAATTACAGCCCACATTATCAACAGTAATTGGGAAATGGTACATTTTGTATTCAGACGCGCCCACTTTTTGAATCACACACGGGCAAACGTCGCTGAAGTTTTACAAGAAGCTGTCACACAGTGGGGTCTTAAAAAGCCAAACCATTGCATCGCTATTGTAACAGACAATGCGCGTAATATGGATGTGGCTGTGCGCGAGGCAGGATTTGAGCCGCACATCAAATGCTTCGCGCACACAATAAATCTCGCTACACAGGCTGGTCTCGGTGTTGCGCGTGTCGCTCGTTTGCTCGGGCGGGTGAGACGTGTAACTGCTTTTTTTCACCGGAGTTCGACAGCTGCCACGGTACAGACGTCTAAGCAGAAGCTGCTACAACTGCCACCGCACAAATTAATAATGGACGTCACCACGCGATGGAATTCATCATTGGATATGCTGGTTCGTTACCTGGAGCAGCAGGCTGCTATATAGCAGCAGCGCTCACCAGCCCAGAAATAAGACAAAATGCCCGAAACATTGACACACTGGATACCTGCGACATTGTCAATGCCGAATTTCTTGTGAAAAAATGTAGACATGCTTATATTCTTAAAAAAGAACATGACCATATCTTAGGCTGTTCTGTATAGGTCATTACCTCATTACCTAGGTCTTAGCTCTTTTTCCATGCTTAAGAAAATTTTGTTCATTGTTTTGCACTGAGTTTTAAGACAGCACTACTTTGATAGTTACACTAATTATGGTTAATTGCACGTAAAGGGATATTTGTGTTATTATTTATTTTTATTTATACTATTTAATTTTATTGTGCAATTAATTGCCTGTCAGTTTGTGGCAAAATATTTTGCAGTGTTTACATGTTATTACTGCATATCATTCATCAAAATAGAAGTTTTATTTCATAAAGTTGATTTCAAAATGGACATGCATTTTTTGCATTTTGTGTTTTTCAGTTAAATAAAAGGCTATTTTTGCTATACTGTATATTTAAACATTGAGGATTTCTTTAAAAAAAAATGTCTAAAAGTCTCGTCTCGTTCTCGTGAACCCAGTCTCGTGTCTCGTCTCGTGGGAAAAGCGTCTCATCACACCCCTAGTACATACATACTAGGGGACTCTGCCTCCTGCTCACTTTGCTCGCCAACCGCTGGGCAGATGGTACACGCTAGCAAATTTGAGGATGTACAATTTAAACAGATTGTTATTTTAGTGGGAATTGTTACATATGCATAATAGAACTAAATATTTTACATTACAGCGAGTAATTAACCATAGTAAAAAAAGAGTAAAACGTAATAAATTGAAAGAAAATTGTTTCATGTTGCGTTAGAGGTATTTGTTGCGTTATACATTTTCATTCTGTTCGGCTTTGAAAAACAAAGTCTTTTTAAACTTAGCTTCTACTGAAGTTTTACAGTAAAAGTGTATTTTTCTAATTAACTTTTCATCAATATCACATTGAATTTTGATTCCTTGTTTGGACTTACATTGTGACAGTGCAACGTATAACTGCCCCCATGAGTGAATATCGTTTCTTTCTCTCTAATAAATAAACCCAACTTTTTGTAATGTTTGTCCCTGTGATTTGTTAATTGTCATAGCAAAAGCTGTTCTAATGGGAAACTGTAAACGTTTTAATACAAATGGCATATCAAGATCTCCTTTGGTGTCTAATGTTATTCGTGGAAGATGTACTACATTACCTTTCTTGTCGCCTGTTAAAATTTTACATGTCAGAATTGTTCGACCAATTTTGAATACAACTAATTTTGTCCTATGGCATAGCCCATCACTCGGACATAAATTACACAATAACATTACGATACATTACAACATTACGAATTTGTTTGACTTCATCCTTACTCAGTGCTAGGATTGCCCATGTACTCGTTTCTTCTGTTGATAACTCTTCAGGATAAAATTCATCAGTAAAATTTGGACATAAGTCTTCTTTTATTGGGAACTTAAAGTGAGGAAAACGTAAAAATTTGTAAGAGCTGAGAGCACAGGAACTGTGTCTGACAAAAGCATTCACATGAATGAGAGGCGAGAAGATCATGGGCATTGTTGAAAATGGTTGAGAGGAGGGCGGGACTTGAAAAAATCTCTTGGCAATAGTCTCATCTTAAGGATTTCTTTTATAATATATAATTTTTTTTGTTTGTTTTATTTTTTGTGAACACGAATTCTTACCTGTCCTCTCTCCTTGATGAAAATGATGGATGGCACGGTTTAATTTTGAAACTGAATTGGTATTTTGCCTGCACTTTAAAGAAACTTTCTTGCTTTATGAAAGATTGCCTAGTGTATGCTGTTAATTGTACTACACAGAATAAATATGGCTTCACTAACAGGTGCACGGACTACTACTACTTCAAGAACAAAGCCTAGGAACCGAAGCATTTGGTCCAGTCTGTTCTGCTGTTTCTGTCAGGAAGAACCAGAGGCAGTGCCCAGCAAGAATAATGCTTCCCCTGTGATAGAAGAAAATGGAACTGTAGCTAAAGTAAGTACACATTTCATTAATTAAATTTTTGAGTCTTCACATATAGATTTAAAAATTGATTTATCAGTTTTGTAATTGGGCACTTGACTATTATAATATCTTTCATTGTTTACTATTCTACCCTTCAACATTAAGTATTACCTGTAGCATATTTTACGTATAAGCCCATTTTGCGCTCAGAGAATAAAATTGTTTTTGAAGTTCCTTTACCAATAGCTTGTTGATGTACAGGGTATTTGCCATGTGTGATTGTGTAATGTTTTCCAGTTTATGATTTTTCATTTTTTGTTGCATCTGTGTGAGCAGCAGTAGTTTTTTTTTATTTATTTAGAAAAGTATCCTAAATTTTGGGCCTAATGTTACCAAGTTTTAATTGTTTTCTCTCTGTCCTCTTGTGGTTAGAAAAATCTACTGTATTTTGACAAAAGACAAAACAGAAATTGTATGAAAATAGAATAAAAATGATCATGGATATTAAATACAAAGGTTGACATCTAACTAGGAACATGCAGTGTTTATTGCTGCACATGCTTATTTGAGAATGAAAATGTGTATATAACTGAATAAATAGAATTTTTCTTTTACACTTTGTTGTGAATGTAATTTCTTTTTACTTTATGAATGTTCCTAACATATCTGATCCAGCTTTTTTGCCACTTTAATTACTTGCTTACCTACTTAAATATACTTAAATATAAAATATTATGGGTTGCATCAACACGTTCAAAAATGCACTTACTGTAAGTTTAGTATATATGTATGTGTGATTTTGTTTAATTTTGACATTTTTTTTATTTGTAGACTCCATTGAGGCCCCTTCTTCCACAAGTAAAAGCCAAAGATGCAGGCAAGATCTGTGTTGTCATTGATCTAGATGAAACATTAGTCCACAGCTCTTTTAAGGTTAGTTGTGTTTTTTCTTTCCTATTATTACTATTATTTCTAAATGTACCATGTACAATTAAATTGTATTCTTGCCTCACTGCAAAAAGGTTCCCTGCTGTTAACTGGCATAGTGTCTAGTATTTAAATATTTGGAATAGGGTATATATTAAGGATTTAAGCAGTCTATGCCTGCCTGATACTGATGACACAGAGCATGGTTGAGCCACTCTACATGATAAACAGGGAAACGGTAAATTTTGAAAAAAATGCAACAGAGCATATTTGTTAAGTTTATCTATAAGCACTTTCTGACCGCAGGAATTTGGGCCATTTGCAAATATATATAAAGCTTTTACTACAGGGTATGTACAGTACGTTTTAATCAGCCAGGATTTATCGTAGGGTTTGGCTTAGCCAATGAATTGTGCCAATTGGTTGACCACAAGCATTGGCACCATATTACAAATCTGTTATTTATTGGTGAAGATATAGTGCTACACTTCAAAACCACCTCCCTGGTGCACCATGCCATACACTGTATCAAAGCAATAATCTCCTCCCTGAAGTCCCAAACAATTAAAAACAATATGGTTTGGTGGTCCCCACTGTGAACTCCTAATTACGCCGCACCACGTCCCTCTCCATAGCTGCTTCCCTAGTATTCAGCATTACACACATCGAAACAGTAAGTCCTGGGGCTCCTCTTTGATCTCCCAAATATACCGTACTTCGCACCACATCACTCTTCTCTGCCTGTCACATATTTTGAATAAAGGTTACATTTCCTTTTGTATGGTGGAAACACAATGCACAAAAATGGCTAGGGATTACAAGTGTCCCAGGGCCTACACCATACAGGATCTCTGGCTCCTGAAAACAAAGTTCTTGCAGTGGGAGAAAAAAAAACACCTTTTATAAACTCAAACATGTATACAGTACTTCCTCACTAGGTAGATGTGCCCCAGACTTCCATCTATAATTCTGTATCTATGTATGTCAGCACATGTTTAGAATTTAAGTAGATGCATGCAATAGCAGCTCTCTTTTCCTGAGGACAATTAATAATGTCACAATTTGTAATGAAACTTCATAAAGCATCAGCACAGAATATATTTTAAAGAGTTACCTGTACTGTAGCTTAGTAATAGCTTTAATACTGTATTCGTTTAACTTTGGATTCTGTTGTTAAAAAATTGTGATTTCTGATCATTATATTTCATGTGATATATTTGTTGTGATGGAGCAAATGTGTTTAACTGATGCATGTAATTCTTTCTGACTTAGATGAGGATTATTAGTAATAATAAAGAGAAGCTAGGTGTGATTTTTAAGATGTTTCTAAAGTTTTTTGTAATGGCAAAACAGCTTCCTTGTTTCATACAATAAAACTTGGGAGTTATTGAAGTATTTGCATTATGTAGCACAAATCCTGAATGTTGAATTGGTTAATTTAAATTTAATGTTGTGTAGGAATTGCCATTATATTATTAACCAATGTCATGGCCAAAATTGATTTCATCATACCAAGTAAAAATAAGATTACAGATGTTACTATAATATAAAGTGCAATATAAATAAAATTTATTATTATTATTATTATATAAACTACAGTTAATATTTCTTGATAATTAAATTAACTAATATTGTTTGTATTTGCTTATTTAGCCAGTAAACAATGCTGATTTCATCATTCCAGTTGAAATTGATGGAATTGTTCATCAGGTAAATACCAATATACATATATTTTACAATTATACTTCACTTAAAAACAATTTTCATATTTGTAATGTTACCAGTTTTGTTAAGTACTGGGATATATACATGGGCATGAAACTACTAAAGAAGTCTTGCTGCTGTTTGTTTGTTTTTTTATATTAAAAAGTTGATTTATTTTAAGAATTGGGAGATTTATGTCAAAAAAAAATCAGGAAAATTGGGATTTTTCCATAAAAAATTAAAATCAGTGCTATGATTTGTCACTAGAACACTTGGAAAGACTTTTATATGTATATAAAACAATTTATTTATTTATTTTTATATATATATAATATATATATATATATATATATATATATATATATATATATATATATATATATATATATATAATAAAATAATTTAAGTAGTTTTGTTAACACAGTCTGTGGTTATTTCTTTACAAAGTACTGTGAATACTTGGAGCAAGTTGTTGAGTGGTGTAGTATAAAGTAACACCATGTCAATGTTCAGATCACAATAAGATAATTAGGAAAGGAAGAATTGTCATGGCTGTACAGTCTCTTCTTATCCAGACTGTTTATGTTCTGAGTCTCTTCCCAGAAGCTGGTGGCTTACGGATTATTTATTTATAATTGATATTTTATGATTTGTTGTTGTTAACCATCCCCAATAGAAAACATGAGATTGTTCCACATATTATTCTGTTAATGTTGTGAGGAAAAAAAGAGCTTCTAAACCATCTTCATTTATCAAGTTAAAAGATGTAGTACTGTATACATTTTGCAAAGCTGTTAAGTTTATCTGATTTATTTGAATGTTTTATTTTAAACAAACTTATTTAATATAAGTAATTGCGGAAGACTTTATCTTAAAGAAATGTTCAACCCAGAAATTTTATATAATTTTTTAATATGTTACATTTCCCATATACTTTCTAGTGATGGCTGAGAAAATATTTTTAAAAATCCTTTAAAAAGTCTCACATTGCTTAATCCACATATGAAGTCATCTTGTCATATGCTCCGAACCTGTCAAAGCAATGTGATTTTTGCCAAATTATTGTTAAAATTTAAAAAAATGTACAAACAGGTTGTTTCTCCAAATGGGATAGTGCTTTGAATTGTAGACCTGCCTTTCATCCTCATTCATTTGGTCAAGAGTCCTGTCTTCAATTCAAAAACATGTCACAAATAACATTTTTTTCATGGTCTTTTTTGATATGCATTATTTTCTGTTGACTAGCATTGGTACCCATTTGCTACTCTTATATCAGAAAAGTTATGTCTGCCGTCCACAAAAACATGACATTAAAAATTTTTCTCAGCTGTCACTATAAACTATTTGGGGTAAGTAACATAAATACGTATTTTTTTTTTGTATGTAGTATTCTTTTAATGATGACTAGTATGTAGTAGTACTGTGAACAAAATAAGCAGAATAGTTAGTTGTGTGAATGAATATGGTAGTGTACCTCAGTACTGTCTATGGTAAACTTTTACATAACTTCAAGTCAAAATAAGTTTTGAAAATGTTTTAATAAAGGTAACTTTTTTAGTTACCATAAGTTTAACATTCATTTTTTAGTTATTTGTAGTTGTTTAATGCTGGCTGTTGAAAAGCCATTTATTTAAATACCTTGTTTTTACTAGAGTAACTTCTTTTTTGATATTCCTTAATTTTTTTTGCCTCAATTTTTTTTGTAAGAAAACCCACTGATAGTAAGGATCTATATGACTATAACATTAGAAAATATTATTAATCATAACTATTCAGAATGTAGCTCAAAGCTGATGCTGTTGAAAATGTTGCATCCATCCACCCATTCATTTTCAAGCCTAAATCCAATATAGGTCGTGTTTATGAGTCCTAAGTCAGATATCGTTGGGAGTGGGCATCTACATGTAATTCCAGACTTCCAAAATAAAAATCTTCACTCTTGAACATTTGTCGTATTTCCTAGTTATATCTGAAGTGTGGTGCAGAGGTGTCACCTGTTACATGGCTGCACTTAATCTGGGTGGTTTGTCGTGTGGTAGGTGCAGCATCTTGCTGTAATCAGAGCGTTCTGCTCCTCTCTCTTCTGAAGCCTGTATTACTCATAATGGACAATCTTCTAAAAAAAAAAAAATCATATTTTTAAAAATTTAAAAATGTGTTATGCAATACTCCTGTGCTGTAAATTGGGTAATTGACTGGACTTAAACTGTTAATAATGAGAAAAAGCAAGCTGTGAATGCTACGCAATGTGTTTTTTTTCCAGAACACCTGAAGATAAACTATCAAATCATTAAATATTTAGGAAAATGTGAAATGGAATTGATTGGTAATTGCCATTGGCAAATAATGAGACCTTGCTTTACACTCTTGTCTTAGATGATATGATTGTTAATACACTGGGTATTTAATTAATAAGAAAATATCTGCTGCATTTCTCTATATACATAATAGATGTCATAATCCACGGTGATGCTTTGTAGTCTTAAATGGCTTAAGTACTTAACTATAGCTATAACAAATCTCATCTACTGCTCATTTAGTAACATATTTTTTTTATTATTATTTTTGAATCATTGCTTACAGAGACTTTAGAAAATATACTCTAACTAAAGGCTACTGCCTGTTTCAAGTAATCCAGGATAGGCTGTTCCAATGAAATTAAGCCTGTTCTGGAGGACTTGGTTCAGGAGGTAGGCCAATAACAGCATTTTTTCTAATGGAAAGAAATTGATGTATGTAAATGGGATTTCATTCATGTGTAAATTTTAAAAAGAGGAATGTTCTTTTCTGTTGTTTTTTGTAGTGGTGTTTTGAAAGCTTACATTTTGATATTTTAAAAAATAGACATTTATTCAAAATCTCTGTTCTACTGTGTCCCCTGGAGAAACCATTTGCAGTAGATAAACAATAATAAACACCCCTGAGTTTCTTTAGACTTCTTATGATTTCCCTAATGACTACTTTTATAAGGGCAGCACGGTGATGCAGTGGTAGTGCTCCTGCCTCGCAATAAGGAGGCCAGAGTACGTGTCCTGGATCCTCCCTGCATGGAGTTGGCAGAGTTCTTCCGATGTATGCATGGGTTTCCTCCGGGTGCACTGGTTTCCTCCCACTGTTTCAGTTTATGAAGTGTTGTTTTATTATTATTTCTCATCTTTGTTTTATTTATGATATTAACCTTGCTATGTACACATTTATGTATGTAATATCCTCTTTATTATTTAAGGTATCAGTTGCTAACAGTCCATACAACACATCCACACACATACAGTATACGTATGTTTATACATATATGAATATTTCATTGACTTTCTCTCGCTTGTACTTTTTAATACAGGTTTATGTATTAAAGCGGCCACATGTTGATGAATTTCTAAAACGCATGGGGGAACTTTTTGAATGTGTGCTCTTCACTGCTAGTTTAGCAAAGGTAAGCATGATATTATGTATGCATTTTTTTTATGAGAGGGAGGTCAGTGAAATGGTGAGGATGCACGGAGTAGAGTTGGTGAAGTTGGATGAGTTTAAATACTTGGGATCAAACAGTACAGAGTAATGGGGATTGTGGAAGAGAGATGAAGAAGAGAGTACAGACAGGGTGGAATGGGTGGAGAAGAGTGTCTAGTGTAATTTGTGACAGACGGGTAACAGCAAAAGTGAAAGGGAAGGTTTACAGAACGGTAGTGAGACCAGCTATGTTATATAAGTTGGAGATTGTGGCACTGACCAAAAAACAGGAGACAGAGCTGGAGGTGGCAGAGTTAAAGATGTTAAGATTTGTATTGGTTGTGACAAGGATGGAGAGGATTAGAAATGAGTACATTAGAGGGTCAACTTAAGTTGGACAGTTTTGAGACAAAGCCAGACAGGTGAGATTGCTTTGGTTTGGACATGTGCAGAGGAGAGATGCTGAGTATATTGGGAAAAGGATGCTAAGGATAGGGCTGCCAGGGAAGAGGAAAAGAGGAAGGCCTTAAGAGAAGGTTTATGGATATGGTGAGAAAAGACTTGCAGGTGAAGGGTGTAAAAAAGCAAAATACAGAGGACAGGAACATATGGAAAAGATTATCTGTTGTGGTAACCCCTAATGGGAGCAACCGAAAGAAGAAGATTTGGGACTACTGGAGTTTGTGAATTTAGAGTTAGGTTGTGAGTATTATTAATGTCATCTTCACTTGTCTTTAAATGTATAAGAAACATGTAATTACACAAAACTTCAAGTTAAGAATATCATAGCATTGCTTGCTTAATATTATAGGGAAAAGGATTTTTTTCTTTGATAACGTTGTGCATACATATATTAAGAGAGAACATCCACACTGATTCTATTCATAAATCAGTAAAAAAAAATAGTTCTGTGTAAAGTACCTTTCAGAGTTGAAAAATAAATGAAGTTTGAACGTTAAACTTCAGATATGCTATAGGCAATGAATTATAACAATATATTGTGGTATCAGAAACCATTTCAAACTTTTTTTCTCTTTCCAGTATGCTGATCCTGTTGCTGATTTATTGGATAAATGGGGTGCATTCCACTGCAGATTGTTCAGGGAATCTTGTGTTTTTCATCGAGGCAACTATGTCAAAGACCTGAGTCGACTTGGCCGTGACTTGAACAAGATCATCATTATTGACAACTCTCCTGCATCCTATATTTTCCATCCAGATAATGCTGTATGTAATCATATCAGTTTTAAATGTCTTTTTTCAAACAGTCTGTTGTATTTTTGTAGTATCTTGTTGTTTTTCCCCTTTAACTAATTTATTACTTAATTGTATTTTTTGATGCTTACCTGGAAATCTGTAACCATATTTTTTTAGGACAGAGGCCAGTTCTTAAAATAAGGGATAGATTATTTTAGTAAAGATTACACCGTATTTCAAATTTAGAGGAAAAAACATTAAGAACTTCAGTATTAGTCTTGACATTTTTAAACGAGCAGTAATAGTAATTATGATATAAAAAAGCCAGTGTTTTAAACATCTGTTTGAAATTGTCTACAGTGCTTACTTAATATATCTCGTGTTTAAATATTGTAAAAAGAACAGGCTGCCTTTCCAGTCCATTTTGTGCTTCATTCTAGGTGTGTTGAGAAGTCCAGACTGGGGGGAAAAAATGTGTACTGTCTCATTAACTACAGACTGGTGCAACACACAGATGGAAAGCTTTGAGAGGCTGGTGCTTGGACATGTTAAATGGAATATTGGACCAATTCCAGTTTACATGTCAAAATCAGTAGACAAAGGATACCATATTCCTTGCTATTCATACCATCCTAGCATAGCTAGATAATTGAAACTGTTATGCCAGAGAACTGTTTATAGATTACAGCTCACCATTTAACGTGGTATTATTCAAGCTGATCACCAAGCTCCAAGACTTGGGATTTAATGCCACCCTCTGCACCTGGCCACATATCTTCCGAAGATTATATATGCTCACAACAGGACCACAAAGCACTGCAGAGGGTAGTAAAGTTGCCACAAAATATTACCATCATACAGTTGGGTCTTGTTCACAACGTGAATAGTGCATGGCTTTTTAAAAAGACAACTTGCATTATTAAAAACTTTGACCATCCTGTTGAGTCACTCTTCTCATTCCTTTATTCAGGCAAATAATCCAGAACCAGCAGACACTGGTACTGTGTGTGTATATGTGTTTTTCTTGTATTTATTTAATATAAAATATACAGTATATGTGTGTATGTGCATGTGTAGTCTTTTGCAAACCACCGTTACAAAACTGTAATTTCTGCAATGTATATATAGTTTCTCTAGTAGCTTGAAGGAACCTGGCAGTTCTCTTTTGCCCTCACTCATTAACAAGTAACTCAGAACTGTCTCTTAACTGGATGTTTTATTTATTGCATCATTCTCTGTAAAGTCAGGATACTGTAGTGCATGAAAACACCAGGAGAACAGCTGTTTCTGAGATCATAAAACCACAATTTCTAGAAACAATAATAGCATTGTCACATAGGTCACACATTTAGCCCATTCTACTGTTTGGTCGATTGACAACTAAACCTGCTGACAAAGACTGCATTCTATATACTGTATATTGAGTTGTAGCCACATGATTAGCTGTTTCTAGGAACTTGTTATTTTTATTAAGAAGCAGAATCAACTAGTAAAGTGTCAATTGAATATATAAAATGTATGGTAACCACTAGGGCATGCTTTGTAAACAATACAATAGAACATCAAGGTTATGCATTTACTTCAGTCAAGCTGCTTATGTTACGCTTTTTAATAAATACAGTAGAAGGTTTAAAATCAAGGATAAAATACAGTAGACCTGATAGTGCAACTGTCTCATTAGGACCATACCTCAATTGTGGCTATATCTGTTCTTTCTTAAAAACAACTCATTGTTTTGGGCTATTTTTCAACCATCTGTCACCCCTTCCACTGCTATTTGCACTTGTATATGTTTTTTACTATTGTAAAATCTGTGGGGTCCCATCCAACTCCCATTCCATATCTTAGAGGGGACACCCCCCAGCCCAGGCTTTGATGGTATGTACCTACCCCTCTCACTTTGATACTACCCCCAGCTTTCTGGTTATTTTTTGGGTGGAAATTTGCTATTTTACATTGTCCTTGGGCAATACATTTTTTAGGACCTGATAATCCTGATAGGATCTATCCTGAATAATTGAATTGTGACAGATATTGTTTCTTGATTTGAGAACTTGGGTAATGAAAGTGGTACAGCAGGCTCTCCTATTTACCAAGACAGTTCACTGAAACATTGGAAGGTGGTAAATAGCCGAAACACAGATTTATGTGATGCAGTGCTGATTATTGCTGTTTAACAGCAAACCATTTCATCAGTCTAGAACAGACTTCTAGATAGTTTTGTTCCCTTTGCCTCTTTTGACTTAAGTTTTCCACAAATAAATGGTTTACCTAGTTTGGGGTTTTATACAGAAGTAAGAATATGTGTGTATTTTTGGTCGGGGTTGGGAGGGTTATGAGATTAACTGAAATGTTTGTGAAGCTCTTGTAGTTCTGTTGGTTTTAAAGTTCAGGACAAAGCTTTTCATTTAATTTTCACAGTGCACACCCAGTCTCAGTTGTGGTAACAAGCTTCAGTAACTAGAAAAAATGAGAAGTGAGAATGGAGTTAGCAGTGTAGTATGGGTCATTTATGATAAGCTGAAGAGTCTGATGGACTTAGACAATTTCACAATATATTCTCTGCTGTTCTGGATCGAGAGGAGCCGATTGGTTTTTTTTTTTTTTTTAACTACTGATGAAGCCCTTTTAGGGCCTGCCATATGAAGCGTAACTGCCGTAGCTCATTGGGAGAAGGGTTTGGCACAGAGGGACTGGCAACTTTTTTACAGAAGCTGAATTCTGGTCTGCTCTGTTTAGCCTGCTACCACCATGGACTTAACCAGTATGAAGCTGAAAATTAAATTAGGTGAGGTGAATTTTACTGTACCTTCTCTGCCTATTTAACTTTTCTTTTTTTTTTTTTTTTAAGGTGCCTGTAGCCTCCTGGTTTGATGATATGTCTGACACAGAGCTGCTAGACCTTCTCCCCTTCTTTGAGAAACTCAGTAAAGTGGACGATGTCTACACAATACTCAAACAGCAAAGGACTATAAGCTAGCAAATATGAACTTTTAACTAAAGGGATGGGCTGGTATTTTTAAATGTCACTCCTATAAGTGTGAGGAGTCAAAACTGCCTTTTCCATAATCTACCCTGAATTCCATGGAAGATAGAGTGGTGGAAGGAAGTCAGAAGGAAGAAGATTGGATGAAAGTTGGAAAAAGGGGGTAGAATACTGAAGCAAGCACTTCATGGACAGATGTACAGAACTTTTTTAACACTTGAATTTGTGTTATTTTTTTCTGTGTTAATCTTTTTTTATTTTTTTAAGAAAGTTGAGGGTTGTTGGTTCATTCTATTAAAGGAACAATATAACCTTGGTGATCTTCTAAATTAATTTTTATATGGACAGCTCTAACTTTGTTTATGGAATGCAACCATTGATCAATGGTTTCTGTAGGTAAAATTTTTATTGTGCAGGCATTGAGGCTTGGTTTGCAAGAATACTATTATATAGTTTTGACCTTGCCAAGCGTTCCTTTCTTACAATGTGGAAACTATGCAAAAAATAACTGTAGTTGGAAAGTTAGAAACAAATCAACAAATTAACAGAACAGGATATTCTACTTTATAGTTGGAAACGTTAGACTAAACTCCTTTACACAGTGTTTAGACTGTAATTGCTTATAGTGGAATAAATAATCCACTATGCTGAACTTGTATTGTTCCTTTACAAAGAGAAAATAACATTTGTTGGCAGCCTAATATGTTAAGTATTAGAACCAGGAGTATTTCCATATTGTTTTTGATACTGATTCACCGATTTGCCTTAACCTCTTTTTAGGTGATCTTTTAAATTCCTTTTTTTGGCTGTATCACCTCCACAGTATCATTCTAAATTTGATGCCTCAAGTTATAAAAGGGTCCAAAAATGACCACCGACCAAGAAGATGGAAATCCTATGTATTAAGTGTGTGGTTTCTATACTGTGCCTCAGTTTCACCCTTTCACAAGAAATCTTGTCTGTTGAGGGTGATAAACAGAAAGTCTGGCAGCCATTACTGAACTGTTCACAAAGGAGCCCTGTAAGTGCCAATAAGACATATAGGGATATTTTTAAAGTCTGCATATGGCAGCAAAAGCAAATGTTCATTTTACACTTGATTTTTTTATTTGTTGAGTTTAAACGTTTTCATCTAAGCAGTGCCTTTGTAAATTTTGCTCTGTTTTTCATGGTTTATGCTGGGGTCAAAAATTTACACTGTAAAAAGTAAGAATTTAATTCTGAAAATAGAAAAGGTAAGTTAAATTAAAAATGTGTTTTTTTTTTGCTTTTTTTTTTTGTTGTTGGCTGTTGAGCGAGTGGAAATAGAGAAAATCTGTTCTGTTCTAGTCTTCAATGGCTGCGTCTGACTTATCACATTTACTCATTACTCGTTAGAGAAATTATGGCGAAGAAAGATGTGTGCTCATTGGATTAAGAAAAAAGTATTTGGTATCTACCTTCACTGGATTTTTTTTTCCTTTTAATTTTATTGGAGATGTATAAAAATAAATCTTTAGTGCTGAGATTTGCTACAGACTTGCTATGTGAATTTAACTTGCCCTTTTCCTTCCAGAACAATCAAAATCTGTTTTTTCACTTACATTTTTTAATTGTTATAGCAGAGGAATCTTGTACAAAGGAACGCTCTGTAACTAAACATATAGACACATATATTGTTAAAGCAGTCTTTTTACCCATTTGCTTCAAATTCAATTTGTATAGGCTCGAATTGTGTCATTTATTAAACCATTATTATTTAATGAGATTGGCGATTCTAAATTGGCCCTAGTGTGTGCTTGGTGTGTTGGTGTGTATGTGTGTGTCCTGCGGTGGGTTGGCACCCTGCCTGGGATTGGTTCCTGCCTTGTGCCCTGTGTTGGCTGGGATTGGCTCCAGCAGACTCCCGTGACCCTGTGTTCGGATTCAGCGGGTTAGAAAATGGATGGATGGATATTGGCATCACATGTTTACTTTAGACTTATGTAGAAAAATGCATACTTTTGAAATATGTTTGCCACAACATACTGTGGAAAAGTTAAGGTCTTCTGTTACCTTAATCATAACAAATGTCATATTTATACGCTGGACAGTAAATTAAAGCTCAGTTTTCACTGGAATTCCAGTTTGGTTCTTGTTGCCTGTTTCCCTAATTGGCAGGGTACAGTCTCTCAATAAAAACAATTGGAAAGTTCCAGGGATAGTCTCTGAATAACAGTATTGTTGAGGAAAATTCTGGTATATCCAGTTTAAGCTAATTCCGTTTTATTTTCTTAAAGTTCAGATTTTAAGGTTTGGATCAAGTGATTTCTGTGAAAAGTGTTTTACCTCAAATGTCTGTTTGCACAAACTTTTTATTTTTCTAAATTTGTCAATTATGGAATTTTTTTTTTTAAGTTTTATAACAGATGCCATCGTGTTTTGTTATGAGTGACTAAGCTGTTTAACTTTTGTGGACCTAATTGATTAAACTGAACCTTTCCTTGATAATGTGAGAGAGATTTTTACTGAACATTCTAGTAAAGATGCAGTTTCTCATATTCCGCTTCTTCATCAGTTGATATACAGTATAAACCTATTAATACTACAGTCTGTCCAGTTTAGTTTAAGAGCTTCCATTGTACATGGTTGTTCAAATTGAAATTTGCTTGTACATTCTTTGACATTGTATTTATGGTCCTGATATTTACTGTATTTAATAATTGTTTATTTAAATGCAGTTATATTTTTGGTATTTTCACTTTTGAATTCAGACAAAATTGGCATTAATATATGGGTTATTATACTTGTGATTTGGGAACACTGAGTTTAAATTAAACTCTTGTAAGTATGTTGTGATAATGTTTCCTTATAATTGTATTCAGTGTGTAATTCCATAATTAAGAAATTTTATTCATTAATGTACAACTTCGACTTTATCACTGTGTTCATATTATTTACTTACTCCATATTTCATATATGAAGAAAGTATTACTTTTAATGAAACAAAGAGTGAATTTTGTTTTTCACTGGGGAAAAATGTTTTGATAGCCCTAGAACATGTTTTGAGTAATTTTGGAAACTCATGAGTCCAGATGTCTGCATGTTTGCATGTCTGTGGTAAACATTTGGTGACATCGTAACTTGAGAACGAATAGACTGATTCTTGTGAAATTTGCTGTATGAGCTGCACTCCTCGATCTTATCACCTGATAAGGTTTTGGGTGAATTACAACCATTCAGCTTTGTGCTTTTAAAGTTCACATTTTTTAACAGCCAGCCTAACTCTCAATGGCTCACAAAATTGGACATGCAAATTTTAAGCTTTTGAAAGCAAAACGTTTGTAAATTTTGAGTTCAGTCCAATGCTTGAGAAGCTTTTAAAGTTCAAAGGTTTTTAAAAAGAGTGGTCACACCATCTAAACTCTTAACAAAGAAGCATTTTATGACTTTATTACGTTACCGTGTTATTTAGAGTATATGTTTGACAATTTTTAAAAAAAAATTTTTCCAAAGTTTTGACCTTGGAAGTTTATGAATTGGGGTGCTAACCCCAAGACCACCCAGCTGTCTAACAGAAGGTGTGGGGTTTTTACTCCTGTACTAATTTTTAACATCTTAAATCACAAGAAAAGGAATTAATGCAAAATTTAAGTAGTTACAAGTGAATTGATTTATTAATAAATTTCTCAAATTTAGCCCAAAATGTGTAATTCCAAATATTTCAAAGCTTTGGTTAAAAAAAAATAAATATTATAAATGCAAATGAATTAAAAATGTAAACTAAAATATGATAAATGAATGCATCGTGCATATATGGTAAATTTCATATTATGTACTGTATTCAATGTTGTAAATATGGAAAAAGTCGTGGGAGCCACATCAGACTTTCTTTAATGAAAAATATGGTTAAAAGCTGATATTTGTTCTTTTATATTATGCAGACAACTGTCCTTAAAAGTATGCATTTAAGGTCATCTGCTGCTCAGTTCATGAGTCACCTTTGGGCTCTTTGCTATATGTATAAAAAAAAAAAAAAAAAGGAAGATAATATTGCACCTACAAACTGCTTGCTTTAGACCTGGAGCAATGGCTGATTGGTTAGGGAGGGGTGGCATTAAGGCACCTATTAAATTTAGGATCATTCTTGACCTGCAGTTATTAGTTTAGCAAGCATTCCTACTTACTGTTCTTTTGATAATTGGAGGAGGAAGAAGAAACAAACATAATGGTGGAATGTAAAGGAAATGAGAGTCAGGGGCTGAAAGTGTGAGGGACACCTAGGTTTTAGGGAATTACAACCCAAGTGGACCTGTTTTACTGTGTTTATACTGTTAGCTTATACCTTGAAACTCACATAAGAGGTGGAAGCACATTCAGACTACATGGAGACAAATTCGGATCTGCATTTATTCAAGATGCAAAACACTTCTGATCCAGAGTAAATGCTCCTTCTTTTGTGGTGGTACAGATCTGGTTAATATGATACATTGTACATGGTTGTTCAAATTGAATATGTATTTGTCCCCCTATTTTCACAGGCTCAAAAGTATTTGGACAATTGACTGGCAAGCTGCTCCATAGCCATGTGGAAGGTGTCCCCTCATTATTTCATTAACTATTAAGCAGGTAAAAAGTCTGGAATTTGCATTTGAAAGCTGACACTGACCCCTCAATATGAGGTCCAAAGAGCCATCCATGTATGTAAAAACAGTCCATTAGGCAGAGAAAAAAATAGACCTATCCAAGAAATAGAAGAAACCCAAGGAGTGATCATATCAACCATTTGGTACATTCCTTAAAAGAAGGAATGCACTGGTGAACTCGACAATTCCAGAAAGCCTGGATAATCCTGGAAGATGGCTGTGCTGGATGTTTGCAGAATTCTTTCCTTGGTGAAGAAAAACCAGTTCACAACATTTAGCCAAACCAAAAACAATCTCTGGGAGGTAGAACTATCACTGCCAAAGTCTACAATCAAGATAAAGCTTCAAAAGTAAAGACAGAGGGTTTACCACAAAGTGCAGTCTACTGGTAAACCTCAAGCATTAAGTATGGCAGATTACCAGAAAACATTTTTTAAAAGCCTATCTAGTTCTGGAAGAATTTTCTTTGGAACAAGAAAAGAGAAGAGCAGGAGAAGAAAAGAAATGGCTCATGATCTGATGAATACCACACCAACTGTGAAAATGGTGGAGGCAGTTTTATGACATGATTATGCACGGCTGCGAATGGAAGTCAGTAAACTAGTGTTTATTGATGATATGACTGCTGGCAGAAGTAGTAGGATGATTTCTGAAGTGCATAGGGTGTTCTACTGTCTGTTCAGATTCAGATAAATTCTGCAAAACCTGATGAGACAACGGTTCACAGTACAGATGGAAAATGAGCCAAAACATACTGTGACAGCAAACCAAGTGCTTTTCAACACAAAGTGTTGGAAAATTCTTCAAAGGCCAAGTCAATCAAATGACCTCAACCCAACTGGACATGCATTTCACTTACTGAAGACAAAACTGATGGCAGAAAGTCCAACGAACAAGCAGCACCTGAAGACAGCTGCAGTAGAGGCCTGGCAATGTATCACAAAGGTGGAAACCCAGCACTTGCAGATGGCCATGGTCATTGACTGTAAAGGGTTTTCAAACAAATAACAAATGTGATCATTATATTCACGATTGTTAGTTTGTCCAAATACTTTTAAGCCCCTGAAAATAGGGAGATCAGGTATAAAAACAAACGGCTGTCATTCCTAAACGGCTCATATATTTTTGGTAAACCCCTTAAATTAAACCTGAAAGTCTACACTTCAATCACATAATGATTCCTTTATTTTAAATCTATTGTGGTTGCATACAGAGCCAAAATTGTGAAAAGTGTGTCGGTGTCCAAATACTTACAGACTTGACTGTGTACACTACTGTATGATCCATCTTGAAGGCAGTGGCTGCCTTTCTTATAACTTTCCTGATAAAAGTACAGGTTTATAGGTCCACAAATCGATGATGTTTACTGAGACTTTGTTTTTAATTCCTTGAAGGTTAACAGAGCCGCACTTTAAGAAATATTCTTTATTGTTCCTAAAGTATTATCTTCTCTTAAAGTAACCTTCTATAATGTAATTGTGCATATGTGATGCATTCAGCCATCTGGAGGTAGTGGACTACTTAAATCTACTTAAGTCCCACAGAAGTGCTTCATGCATCCTTCCCATTTACTGTAGTTGTATCCTGGCACATATACTCTGTAAAAACATATGTTGTGAAAGCTCTTCCACTTTTTCAGTCATTACTGCTGTGTTGTAGCAAGCTTTTGCAGAACTCTTTAGTTTTTGAAAATTGTTTACACCAAATGCATTGTTTTTTTGATAACTTGGTTCTTAATTAGGGCTATGGGTTTGAGGTTAGGTGGCTTATAAATGATTCATAGATACAATGAATTATTTTCAAATTCTCTGCTGCAGTATATTAAAATGCACACCCATTAAATTTCATCCAGTCTAAAACTACTCTAAATTATACAATTCCACATATCTAGGTGGCCCTACATGGCCACTGGACTCATGCTGACTATGTTACGTTAAATTTAAACATTGTGTTACACACATCCAATAAACAGTGAAAAGGAAGCAAACGCCCTACTAGGACACCGACGAGTAACCACAATCAAAATTTAATATCGAAAGCAGTCGGTTACTGAACTTGTCACATCACCTGTCAGTCATGCTACAAGTCATAAAAATATAGTTTAAAAACATTCTTTCTTAGCTGAAGATTATGGGTTGGCAATCCTCAGAGAGTGACAAAGGCCTCTGCTTCAGAATTGCAGAGCATCTGACTCATTAGATCCAGTCTGTTTGAAATAGAGCTCAAATGAAAAGTGAGTCAAGTTTAAAGTACCAAATAAGTGAAAATTTTTCTTAGTATAAGTTGAGATATCAGCTGTAAACTGGAGCAGACATATAGAACAGTCGCAGGAAATAAGGGACCTCTTGTCACTTTTAGTTTGGGTTTCATTCTTAACACCTCATTCTAGAGCTCTGAAATACTGGCGACAAAGTGCCTCCAAAAGTTGTACTGTTTGAAGTTTACCTCACTTTCTTTACATATAAGACAGACCGCTTTTCCTTTCACCTCAGTGAAACCACATTTACTACATCAATTTTCTTTAAACTGACCTGCTTCAGTGTGTTCTGTTTTTATGACCTGCATCTGGCCAATCACTTTATGGATACTCTTGAGAAAGGGAATGCTGAATACTGACCCCTAGTGGACTTCCAAGTGCGTTGACATGAATATGGCTTAAATGCGTATTATTAAAAGTGAAAGCATTTCCCATATTTAGATGATGCCCTAAGGCTCTCACTTGTCTCTCTTTTTGCTGTCTGCATGAACTAGTGTTTAGCTCGCTGAGTGCCTTTACAGTCTTATGTCACTCCTCTTGTAAGTTGTTTTGCATTGCAGAGAATCATGATTGCAGAGTCCTTGAAATGAGAACATCTCCATGTGAAGATTGAAGGCCTCTACACATTTTTGCTTTTTTTTATAATCTTAATTCCTTGCAGAAAATGGTACATATAGAATCCCCTCTGGCTCTAAATGCTGTAGATGAAGGTAGTGTGTGTTAGTAAAAACAGAAAGCTGTGGGCTTGATTTTCATTTTAATATAGTAAGCAGTGAGGCTGGCAGGGACACAGTTTTTTATAAACTTGTGGTACAGTGGATAGGACTGCTGCCTCACATCTCAGAGGGCTGTGTTTGAGTGGTGGTCCGCGTACTGTCTATGTGGACTTTGTGTTCTCCTTGTATCTCTGTGAGATTTCCTCCTACATCTCACAGACATGCATATACCTGTAGGTTGATTAGCAGTTCTACAGGAATAGAATATGGGTAAATGTACTCGGGGATTCACTGAGGTATCTTATAACATTGTGAGTTGAGTATCAAGATTAATGGATAGACAAGGTAAAGTCAGTCAGTCATTTTCCAACCTGCAACATCCTAACACAGGGTCACAGTGGGTGGGGGGGGGTTCTGCTGGAGCCATTCCCAGCCAGCACAGGGCGCAATGTAGGAACAAACCCCGGGCAGGGTGCCAGCCCACCACAGGGCACACACACACCAAGCACACACTTGGGACAATTTAGGATTGCCAATGCACCTAACCTGCATTTCTTTGGACTGTGGGAGAAAACCAGAGCATCTGGAGGAAACCCATGCAGACACGGGGAGAACATGCAAACTCAAAGTGAACCCAGGACACCTTACTGCGAGGCAGCAGCGCCGCCACTGCACCACTGTGCCGCCCACAAGGTAAAGTGAATGTCAAAAATCACTTCTGGTTTTTTATGATCACTTGTAATTTGTGATTCTGTACATTTGCAATTATTTCTTAGTATGTCTGCCTGTTACTTGAGGTATAAATGTTAACATTTCTGTCTAGTTTAAGTTCACATGCCCATGGTTGCAATACCATCTACAATACGTAAAAGCATCCAAATTTCAGATCTGCCTTAATGGTTTTAAAGACAGGCCACTTTTAAAAATATTTGTTGTTGTTTCTGAAAGTCTCCTTGAAAGAAACCGCCAGTCAGTTTGTCACTTTTGATCGCAGGATCTTTGCTTAACATGAGATAAGACTTTAAGTACAATATATTTATCTTCAAATTAGATAAAATAGTGATGAAGATTTTTATAAAGTGCCTGTTATTTATCTTGGCTGGCTTTAATGGATTTTTATAGTCCTAGTTTAGAAAACACTCGAGTTTGAACTTTTAGAATTTCTTTCCTTCCAAAACAATAGCAAGAAGCGTCACCGAGTTGTAGCTTGAGCAACTACCAGAACTATTTATGTACCAGAAAATTATACAGTCTACCCTGTTATAATTAAAAAAAAATAGAAAACAGAGAAAGCTTAATGCAAAACTATAAAGAAAATAAACAAAAGATACTACATTATAAAGAGCAGAAACAGAAAATGTAGCTGACTTGATTATGAATAAATTGACTACTTGTATACACACACAGCATTGTAGAGGGTAATTACTAAACATTCTTAAACCTCATAGTCTGTATTCCCCAGATCAACCATTTTTAAACAGTAAATTTGATGTGACCCTAAGATTTAAATATCCACACCAGGCTTTCCTTCTTCACATATTGGTAATACACAATGAGCATTTTGGAAGAAACCATTTACCAACATTCAGAAGTGGTCTTCTGAAAAACTTGATATAAGCTCTGTCACATTATTGTCATGAATAGGACGAGGAAGCCATGTCAGTCTGTGAAGCTGTACCTGTGAAGGGACAAATCAAACTCGGTCTGTGAGGTTCACTGGCTCTCAGGGGATGTTAGTGTGTGTGTCACAGTAGAGTTTGGTATCCCATTCATTATTGGGTCCTGCCTTGAGCTCAGCGTTGATTGAATGCATTCCACCTCATTTTGGTCCTGTAATAGAAAAGACTGGTTTTGGAAAATTGATGGACCTGATTGACTTTGTGGGAAATTAGTGAAATAGTTCAGCAGAGATGTTGGGTAGGGCACATAGTCTCTCTCTCTCTCTCTCTCTCTCTCTCTCTCTCTCTCTCTCTCTCTCTCTGTCATATTTGTATAGTATATAAAAGAAACTGAAAAGAGCATTTAGATTGAAATGTGGTCTGTAAAGTGATATTAACACATACAGTAGCTTTCCAAACAAAAACATTTATTTTTCTTCCCACCCCATAACTTTTAAAACATTTCCTTCTTTTATACCAGAACTGTTCTTTACAATAAGTCCAAGGTGAAATTAATAAAAATACAGATTTATAAATTACATCAATAGTCCCCATTAAAAATATGACTAATTAAAATCTGGAAAAAAAAGCATTTGGAAAGCAATTTTTAATTTTGCCATTTTTGGGTCTTGACTTCTGATGTTTTCTTCAGCCTGTAAAAACAAATAAAAAAAAATGATTAAATGTAAAAGAACATATTTTATTACACTACCATAAACAATCAAATTATTTTTATGCATCTTGAAATAACTGAAATATTTATTCAATTCAGCAATGTTTCTTGAAAAGTCTTTTTTTTTTTTTTTTGCAGTCATGCACCTCTTACTATTTTCAACAGCTATTGTTTAAGAAATTTAATATTCAAGTACTACGTGTGTTGATACATTAAAAAAAAAAATGTCAGAAATGATATATTCAGCATGTTGACAAGAAACCTGGAAAATGAGCTGCTAGACTAACCACCCCAAAACATGAAAACATCAATCGGTGCATTATCAAACCAGTCAACCCAGTCAAGGTTCACAGTGAGCATAAGTCACGAACCAGTCAAGGATGCAATATGTGAGACTCCAGGACTAGGTTTATGATACGGATGTGAGCAACACTGGATACACCACAAGGAACAGGCCTGTGTCCTTTTCTCTGACTACAAATATAGCAGCAGGTCATTGTCACTTGCAGAAATTCAGCATTTATGAGGTGTATTGATAAAGTGTAGCAGTCAGTGGACTGGTGGAGAAGTTTGTTTCTTCTATCCATCCATTATCCAACCCGCTATATCCTAACTACAGGGTCACGGGGGGGTCTGCTGGAGCCAATCCCAGCCAATGCAGGGTGCAAGGCATGAAACAAACCCCGGGCAGGGCGCCAGCCCACCGCAGGACACACACAAACACACCAAGCACACTCTAGGGACAATTTAGAATCGCCAATGCACCTAACCTGCATGTCTTTGGACTGTGGGAGGAAACCGGAGTACCCGGAGGAAACCCACACAAACACGGGGAGAACATGCAAACTCCACACAGGGAGGACCCGGGAAGCGAACCCAGGTCCCCTTACTGCAAGGCAGCATCGCTACCCACTGTGCCGCCTGTCTGTATCTTAACACCGGCAAAACCAAGGAACTGGTTGTTGATTTTTGCCACACCAAAGAGCCTCTATATCTGATCACCATTCAAGGAGTGGATGTAGAGGTGGACCATTCCTACAAGGTTGGACTGGTCTCAGAACACAGAGGAACTATATAAGAAAGGGCATAGCAGGCTCTTTTTCTTTAGTAGACTACGTTCTATTAATGTGGAAAGTGAAATCCATCACATTTTCTACAACTCTGTGATGGCCAGTGTAATTTTGTACACTGGTGTACTGGGCTGGTAACATCACTTCAAGAGAGGCCTACCAAAGAAGAAAATTCAAACAAAACTGAGTGCCATTGTGAACAGTGCTGCACATCCTCTCTCTGACACACTAACACTGAGGACTTTCAGCCAACGAATCATTCAGCAGAAGTGTGTGAAGAAACACTACCGGGGCTCCTTTATACCAACAGCAACACGTCTGCAAAAAGCTTCACTGCAGCAGTGATAACCAAGTCAGAAGTTTTCTTTCTTTTGAATTTTGTGGCTTTTTAGTCGTTCTGGTATGTGTTCAGACCAAACTGCTTTGGAGCCCCTGCATATTTTGTTTTTTTTTCTCCAGCCTAACTGTTTATGGTTTTTTTTTGTTTGTTTGTTTTTTTTTCTCTGTCCTCCTGGCCATTCAACTTTGCATTTTTTTGTTAGATACTGTATAATATCATTGCCTACTTTTGTTTGTTTTATAGTACCTTCCTTTTAAGTTCATCTTGTAAAGCACTTTGAGCTACATTGTTTGTATGAAAATGTGCTATCTAAATAAATGTTGTATATTTACAGTATTTACCTATTTATTTATTTAGAGAGCTTCTGTAAAAAGACAAATTTCCCCATGGGGACAAATAAAGTTCTATCTATGGAGTGCTAGGCCATTGTGGCACACACTCAAACACACATCAATTAAAGCTAAACAAAGTAACATGCATGTCACAGATAATTTAGTATGATAAAATATACAATTTTGTATTCCTAAGTTAAATACATCAAAAGAATACTTCTTTTTATTCTCCATGGAATATTTCCTCCAATGTAATCTGTTTGTAATTACCTATCTGAAATATCTCTAAAGCTTATTACTTTGCATTCATGTACTCCATGCTCTGCTGTACTTATTCTTTTAACTCTTAATTGATAAGTACAAAAGTACTTGAAATTGGTTTAAGTGGGAGATGTATAATAATAAATACATTAGTATAATTGAGACATAACTAACTTATTTACTAATGTTTCCATATAAGCAAATTGATTAGACGTTAAATGAATAACCAGTCACGGGGGGTTGGGGGAGGTAATAAATGCAATGTAATATTTTAAAGAGAAGATAAAAAGTTTACTGAAGTATAAGGAACATAACATAACTTTGTTAATTTAGGAAAACTTCACTTTTCCTTCCTTTTCTGACTTTAAACAACCTGTGTAACCTAAGTAAACTTTACTTGCATTGCATTTTTACAAGCAAATTAAGAAGAACCAAAGCAATAGAGAAAGAACTGACTTATATTTTAACCAAAAAGTGTGTATGGAAATGTATGTTGGCACGAGTGACAGTTAAGAAGGTAATGCATGCGTTATAAATGGCCAAATGTAGTCAGTTTTGTAATAGGAACTGCAGTTTATCCAAGCGTCCTCCTACAGTCATGGCCGCTGAATAACTGAGCACTTGGTGCAGTCCCAGCCTCTCATTCTCTCTCACCCACAAACCTACCGTTTGATGGCATCCAGTGCCTATAGGGTGAGGAAGCATATGGCCTCCTCGTTGAGATAAAAGTGCATGGGATCCTACTTTATAATATGTTTAAAAAAAAACAAAAAAACACCACTTCCAAGTTTGGCATGCTGGTATGGTTGTCTCTGGTCAAATGATTACACATGATAAAACTAAAAACATGAATACTCAATAAGTGCCTACTTAATTACCGGGGCCAGCACAATAAACTGTGTAACTGACGAGAACTTACTGACAGAAATTGCAAGTGCAAGGGATGTTCAAAAAGTTTCTGCACTCTCTATTAAGAATTTCAAAAACAAATTACATCACTTTTCTACATAGTCACCTTTGTTTATGATTCAATTTTCCTAACTTTTTAATGCCCAATTACTCCTCCTCCCGCCTTCACCGTTTGCAACGAAAATACAAAAGTGCGGAAACTTTTTGAACGTCCCTTGTAAAATACGAAATTTGTACTAAATGTTGAAATTTGTGTAGAAATTGAAAGAACTCCGGCAAATATACTGCATGCCTTTCCGTTTGAAGTTAATCTCAAAATTGATTTAAAATAAATAAATAAAAGGTAGGGTGGTGAATAGTAGTACGCTGGGAACTTTAAAACTTGATTGAATAGGACTTTATGAGAGTTAGGTGAAGAGAGATGGCGGAGCTATATTGGGCCGTATCATCAAAATTGTTCTCACGTTCTGTTCTAAAGATCTAACTTTATTAAATTTATGCCATTACTTGGCCATCGTTACAATTTCCTAAATGTAACTGTGGTTCTGAAAATGTTTTATTTTCTATTAGATAACCTGTTACTGTTGTCACATTTTTATATAAATAATTCTTTAATGGCTGCTATTTATGACTAGACAAATGACATCTGAGAAGCCCTTAAGATAAGCCTTTTTCATTTTTTTGTTTACATCATTTCTTAGTGTATGTTCTGAACACTCTAGCAATGAAAAATGAAAAAGTTCAGTTTTTTTCCCCATTTCCACAGTTCTTTTTTTCTGTTGCAGAAACCTTTTTCTGTAAGGAAAACATCTGAGGGTTCATTGCATTGAAAATACCAAAAGCTATAGTTATACACTTACTCTTTACGTTGAGTCTTGCTCTACTTCGGGCTTTTCCTGCAGTGAATTTGACCAGGCCGGACATATCTGAAGAGGTTTCTTTCAAAACAAGCCTGTGAATGGTGCCCAAGCTCTCGATGCGCACACCATTTCCATTCTGCAAAAGCTGCCCATTGAGACTCCATTGGGGAGGCTTAATGACGGGGACGGAAACCTCGCACTCAAAACAGGCTGTCTCTGGGGCGGTGACCTCCACGTCAGCTAGCTGCCTCACCACCAAGATTGCTTGTTCTGGAAGCAAAAGCATTAAAACACTAGATATCAATAACAACTTAAATAATTTGACTGCTTTGTTCAATCATTATCTGAGAATTATATTATAAATATTGAGAAGCTAAACCTAAACTGGTATATATTTGGGATAGAGAAAAAGTATTCACAATAATGTTTTAAGTTTTTTTTTTTACTTTTTGACTGCATTGTAATTGCATGGGTTTAAAGTTTTTGTCTAAGATGCTTTGACAGACTAATTTTGAAAGTGTTAACATGGCTGCTGCCCTTTCCACAAGCATCAAAGAAGAGCAGCATGCTGTTGTCTGTTTTTTTTTTTTTGAGCTGAAGGTGTACGGGGCGCAAAGGTCCAGCATTGACTACACAGCCAATCCCACCTAACAAGTGACAGTAGTGGTGGCAGATTTGTTGTTCAGTAGTTTATTTGTGCAATGTTTCTGAATGTCAATGGTATCAATGAAAAGAGTTGGTCTGTGAGGAGTAGAAAAGAAGAAAAGGAAAAAGTAGAAGGAGAAAGAGCTTTTTTTTTACTTCGATCATTAACATTCTTTTATTTTTTTTTTCAGTTTGTAGCTGGAGAGTGAAAAGTGTAACAAGAAGCACCAGCTCTGAGCCATTCTAAACAGGCAACGCTTGTCTGTAATATTAGAAATTAATGTATCTGTATCTCTAGATGGCAACGCAGCACCGGGTATGGCTACTTCATCCATCCATCCATTATCCAACCCGCTATATCCCAACCACAGGTCACAGGGGTCTGCTGGAGCCAATCCCAGCCAACACAGGGTGCAAGGCAGGAAACAAACCCCAGGTAGGGCGCCAGCCCACAGCAGGGCACGCACGCACGCGCACACACGCAAGGGACAATTTAGAATCGGCAATGTACCTAACCTGCATGTCTTTGGACTGTGGGAGGAAACCGGAGCACCCAGAGGAAACCCACAGACGCAGGGAGAACATGCAAACTCCATGCAGGGAGGACCTGGGAAGCGAACCCGGGTCTCCTAACTGCGAGGCAGCAGCGCTACCCACTGTACCACCGTGGCTACTTATGTATTCAAATTAGCATTCCAAAACATGCCTTAAAGGAGACCTTCACCTCTCTTCATCTGAAAACACAGGATACACAAAGAATTAACAGATTTAAGACATTTCATTCTTCTTGATGAAAAGTGTCTGCATAGATAAAACAGATGTTTTAGCTGTGCCCAAACAATAGAACAAGCCATTACCATATTGTCGCTCTGTTGCACAACTAATGTGTGCCCCAAGAAAGGAACTCTGTGAGCACAATGATCAAAAGTTTGTTTACTTCTTGCCAGTTTGTGGCCATTTGTTGCATTTGGTTTGTGGTGATCTGTCTGTTTGCATCTTCGGTTGTCTGAGGCACGGTGGCACACTGCTGCCTTACAGCTCAGATCACCTATTTAGTCACCATAATTGGTTGAGCATAGTTGGCAGACTTTTCCGTAGCCTTTAGGGCCACTTAAAAGATCGTTGCACCATTATAATCCACTCAATGCTAGCTCAGTTCCTTCTTCGCCATTGACTTCAATGCATTTCGCAGAGCTGAGCGAAGTTTTGTGCAGGGTTTGCTCTTACTAATACAGAATGTGATTTCAAAAGAAGCTTTGTGTAGTGCCTGGCAAGTGTTGAAGCCATTTGTAAGCTGGAGTAAAGACAAATCAGTATAATGATGTTGTCCAACTTTAGAGCAAGAGTGATGATTTTTATCAGATGCTGATTTGCAAAGGGATGGCAGTTTGGCACAGCAGGTTAAGACTGTAGGGTTACAGTGTCATGTAGACTCTGTTGACCCTGAGCAGGAAAAATTGGGCTTCCATAAGCTTATTTTAAAAATGTTTTGAAAATCAGAGAATCTAAAAGCTCAGAAGAAATGAAAACATGTTGGCCAGTTTGTTCATAATTGTAAAGTGGAGGTGTGTATTGGGAGTGCATCCTTGCAGGATCTGCAGCATGCAAATATAAAAGTTGCAGGCATAGGACCCCATCTCTCTCATGTGAGAGTGGAAATGGGTCATAAGAAGTTACCTATAATATCTAATAAAACCTCCGTAAAAATTGTGTTGCTTTCAATATGAACAAAAAGAGATTAAACTATAACACTTCAGTGGTGTTTACAAGAATTTTTTAAGAATGTAATGGTAATGCTGTTGTTTTTATGATTTCATTTCCATGCACCAGATACTTGAAGCATACTGAGAAAGCTGAGCCAGCAGATGTGGAAACAGAAATCAAAACTTGCCAGTTTACTTCGGTAAAAAATCCGGAGTGGTCTCTCCTAGATTTTCTCGTATACTCAGATATGGGGATGGATATTTGAGGAGTAAACCACAAGACATTGATTATATTTTAATATTATGTACGTTAAAGAACCATCAACAACAAATCAAATTAATAATATATTGAATAATTATTATAAAAATAAAGTTGAATAAATCAGACTCTGCAGCTGCATGAATAAAATGTAAAGTGCCACTTCTGGTTAGCGGAAATAGCCCAAAAGTTGCTAGAAATCAACGTTTTGTACCTAATACTTGGATGCAAAATATGGTTGACCTAAATGAAAGTGTACTCAAGTTATTGTGTTTATATATACACACACACACACACACAGACAAACATAATTCCAAAAATTGTATTTTTAGACTTGGGAGGTCTAAAACATCGAGATTAATCAAAATTTTGAAATGGAATTTTTGGAGGATTCCAATTTTTTAACCTATATTTTGTATACGAGAAAGTCAGGGAGGTCTAAAACATCGAGATTCATCAAAATCTCAACATTGAATTTTTGGATGATTATAATACTTTCCCTATACTTCATATACGAGAAAGTAAAGAGACAACAAGGTCGGATATTTGGAGCAGGCTTTAACTGGGTTTAGATTTAGAAGAAAAGGAGGTGAATTATCTGAGCTGTGACAGAGTTGTTCAGGTATAATGCACATGTTTGTTTAATGCTTCCTGGCCAAGATGTGCTTCCTGCTAGCATAAAGTAAGAAACAATAGCAGATTGTGTTGAACTAGACATTTACCCTCATGATTCTGGAGCCGGTAAAATCTTTGTGCAGCTTGTGCCGTACTTCATTGATTCAGGTGTGAAATACAGAAGAGAGAGAAGCCATCAAAATGTTTGCGAGAACAGCCGGATCAGTTTGAGGATAAAACAAAAATCCTAATGCAAGGCATGCACATTTTTTTTTAGGACTACCAGACTTGGAGACCAGAGTTTACAGAACATCAGGACAAATTTCATTGAAATAAAAAACATTATCCTGCTGAAGTTTCACCTCCTTTTTTTGGAGTGGATCCAGCTGTGACCAGAAAAAGCTTCTCTGAAAGCTGGGGGACCATTTTGGAATGATCCGCCAAATCATAAAGAGCCATACTTTGGCTTACTAATCTTTTTATTTTAACATATCAATTAAAAAACAATAAAAATTGAGTAAGGGAAGTGTTTGTCAAAAATGAGTGTTCATGAAAATTGCAAAAACAGCATTTTTAGTAAAACTACACAAATGAATAGCGCAAAACTTGAGCAGCCCAAAATAATGACAAAAAATATCCAAAATGTGTAATAATTGAGTAAGGATAGCTATGACAACAGTTAGTGCAGAGCAGCCTCAGGTAAACATAATGTGGACAGATTGGCCCAAAGGCATGGCATGGCACTAGTTACATAGGGTAACCAGAAGAGAGACTCTAAAGCACTTCTCAGATTAAATGCTAATTAACGTAAATGAGGCTAGTTTACTAGAATAGCTTTCTGGGATCTTTTTAAGCTAATGAAGGTCGTGATTTATTTGTTTTGTTACCCCTGGAACCCCTGCAGATTTTATTTTTTTTCTCCAGCCATCTGGGGTTTTTTGTTTGTTTTTTCTGTCCTCCCTTGCCATTGGACCTTACTTTTATTCTATGTTAATTAGTGTTCCCTAATTTTAATTCTTAGTTTGTCTTTTTTTCTCTTTCTTCATCATGTAAAGCACTTTGAGCTAAATTATTTGTATGAAAATGTGCTATATAAATAAATGTTGTTGTTGTTGTTGCCTATCAATGCTTAATTTGCCAATTTCAATACCTTCTACCATCAGCCGTGCAGAGCACTGATGCTCTCCTGCTTGGACGGAGTACGTTCCTTCATCCATGGATGTCACCTGATGAATGACGAGTTTACGATAACAGCCTTCACTACAGATTTCATAGTGATCAGAAGGTAAGATGAGATTGTCTCCTCGATACCAGCGCACACAAGACCGTGGGTTGGACACTGTGCACTCCAGGATCACACGATGCTTCTCTAGGGCTGTTTTATCCCGCAGTGGTTTTACAAAGTGAACTGGCAGCTCTAAAATGAAACATAAAAAAAAATCATACATAAATTATAATCTGAGATGGTGCATGGGAACAAACAGGGGAAATATATGTTTTTCCATGCATATTTTGTGTTGTTTTGCTATTACAATTATTTTTTATGACCCTTATGATATGTTGCATGCATTAGTCAATACACTGGAAGAAATTTTTAATTTTTTAAATTTTGATGTACTTTATTAATCCCCAAGGTTAAATGAGACAATTGGTTGTAAACATTGCATAATGCCATGACTACATGATTTATCACGACCATTACTCTTGGCTATCTCACACACATGTGCATGGGAGGCAGCTGAAGGGCTCACAAAGAGATAATTCCATGCCAGACCAGGGGATGGCAGGGTGCACTAATCCTCCCTCTTTTTCATCGGCAGACCAACCACGGGAAATTTCACCTGAACTCAAGGACGTCATCTCCGGTTCCAGCCAAGATTATGTCACTTCCAGTTAAGGGCCCAATGACAACAACTCCAGTTCCGATGACATCACTTCCCCTGCCTGACTTTAAAACCATCATCTTTGCCTATCATGATTGTTTAATTGTTGGACTGAAGTCTGTTAAGACCTGTTCTATGGAACCAACATTTAAATTTTGGCAGCCTAATTCAAGTATATGAGTAGCTGCTCCCAAACCTCTTCCTGTGTCTGTCCAATTCTTTCACACCTAGCATATACATACTGTAGCTACAGCTTGAAACACTGCTGATTCTAGACATGTTAAGATATGTTTGAAGTAATTTCATTTTCAGTGAAGCAAAGCTTTTTTCAGTTTAAACATTTAATTTAGTTCAAAAACCTTTTCAAACGATTCATTTTTCTAATAGGCAGACAATGATACCAAATCAACAGCACTACTGTACACACATTTAGCTTCACCTTCAGATTCATTTCAGGTAAATGAAACTAACCAAGCTTTACAAAGCATTAAGTCTATCTTATTATGGTATCGTCTGTAGATACAAAATGTGAATTTTGGGTGTTTGCTGGCACTTTCTGTTCTCATTCAACAATTTTTATATCTCCCAAGCTAAACTTATTTATGAGTAGTTGCATTTTAGGCTAAAACCTAATGCATTTGTCTTAAAACAATTGGATTGAGAGTCCAATCACACTACCTGAACAAGTTGCTTTGCTCATATCATAAGAACAAATGACCCAAATTGGTGTTCATGGCTGATGGGTTACATAGGAAAACTGTGGGTATTGAAAATAAGAATAGTGAAGCATTTCACAGCTCCAGTTTTGTTTCACCTGCTTTGATTTAGACATGCCTCATGGATTCGGTACCCTGGGGTCAGTTCTTGTCCCTGGACATTGCCTGTGTGAAGTTTGCCCATTCTTTTCTGTGACTCCACTGGTCTTTCTCTGGCTAATCTGATTTTTATCCCACATCCCATATGTGTTAAGCTAATTGGTAGCTTTAAACAGTCCTGGTGTGAGTATAGGTGTGTGTCATATGAGGGCAAAACGGTGGCCAGGTCTCCCTTTCTAGGATGACTTTTGCCCTTTGTGGCAATGATTCTGAATTGCATTAAATGAGTATGTATGTACACAAATAAGTCAATTGATGGAATTATCATGCAGGTTCATAATAATGAAACATAAAGAATAGGGACAAATAATAAGTTTTAAGCAAAATTTAGGAGAGGTGATTTTCTTTTCATTACAGAACATTTGTGTTAACTTCACCAAATTTGTTTCTTATGACAGATAAAATGAGTTTATTGATAAATTCATCAAATATCAGAAAGTTAAATTACATTTAAAGTTTTTAGTAAACTGACATACCAAATAAGCCATATATTGTGAGAGAATACAGAAGATATAGGAGTGAAATTCTGAACCAAGTTGAGTGAAACTGATTTGGTTTGTTCCTATTTCGGGTATACGTTGCATCAGTGATGTGACCTGGGGTCGTGGGGTGGGTTAGATTCTCTCAACACCAGACACCGCTGCCCAGTCCCCTTAATCAAGTCAAGATTTGTGTTCAAGTCACAGGCGGTGCTAATAAAATGGACTTGCTCTCCTCATTCAGAGCTACAGTATTTCAAGACTTTCTCTACTGCCCTGGTTGCAGTTCATGATAGTTCTCTGACGGCTTGTGCCTTTTACTGAATGGTCTGTGAAGAGATGGTCGAGTGAAACCCCTGCAGTCCAACTATGTGGGATGTACTTTATATTCTAGCCTTGCCTTCTGGTTCTTTTTTATTTGTCTAACTTCCTTTCATGAGAACTTTCTTCAAATACTCCTGAAGGATTATGTTTAGTTAAATCTGAGGTCAGGATAAATGTTGGGTCTCAAGAGAATCTCAGCTATGTGCTGTGGAAATTTTAGTTGTTTCTTCAGGTCAATCACAAGCTTCCAGTCATAATGTGGAAACCAAAATTCCATTGGTGAAATGGTATATCCAGACATGTTGACTGCAGACAGAGATGTGGGTACAGCTGTTATAGTGAGGATGAATGATGCATGAAAGGCATTCTGGGAGCTGTTCCCTGTTTCAACTTGTAAAGGAGCCTCTTTGGCTTTGAAGGGCAAGGTTTATGAAAGAAGTGTGAAGATTAGTATGCTCTGAGGAAGTGAGGCATGGTAAATGAAGGTGGACCACAAAGCTTTCAAGGACAGAGATGAGAATGATCAGAGGTGTGTGGAGCGTCACAGAGTGTGAGGAAGATCAATGCTGAGTAAGAGACAAACTTGATGAAGAGATGTTGTTCTGAAGACAAAGCAGACTAATGTGGTTTGGGCCTGTGGAGTTAATTGGGGAAATAAGTGCACCAAAATGTAGTTGAAGAAGATATGGTTGAAGGTGGCATCCAATGATATGAAGCGATTGCTTCTCTCCACCAAAGGATGCATAGGACTGCAGAGAATGAATATAAAAGAATTCAAGGTGGCAACCAGCTAACCTAGGTAAACAAGAAAAATGGCTGGAACTTCTAACTTCATAGACTAACTAAACGGTTGTTGTAAATAAAAATAATAATATTTTGCATTCTCACACACACAATTGTAAGAACTTTTCAAAAGCTTAAAAAATGAAAAATTGCAAAGTCAAAATTTGCATGTCTACTATAATCTGTGAAAAATGTATTTACCTGTTTTGCTAGTCAATAACAATGATTTGCACGTTTTATATCATTTATTGAGAATATGCAACTAACACAATTAATAATATTTTAAAAATATGCTGCACTGTCAGGAAGAATACAAACATGGAAAAAAAAATATTACCTTCAACCTCCAGGCAAGCTGAAGACTCTGTTTCTTTTGCAACAAATCTAATCTCACCAGAATCCTCTGGCTTTACATTACAAATAAGAAGAAAATGCTTCGTTCCTTAAAAAAAAAAATGCAGGTTATAAAGTTTCTAACAACCAATGAAGCAGTTCAGAGACCACAGCTGAGGTGTCCGCATACTAGACAGTAATATGAACGACTTCCTAATCTAATTTCCGAACACAATATTATGTTTTATTCACTGTGTCCTGGGAATACAGAATTGTGTGCTGAAGTTATTATGTCCTGTTACACAATGAAAAGAGTTTTATCTACTAATCCTGAAACTACAATTGGTTGTATTCCAAGCTTCCAGTGAATGAGTTGTAACTGTTTTCAGACACTGATATTTCACGCTACTATTCATGTCACTATATACTGGGCTTTCAGTTGTCCCATGGCTTGAGAACTGTTTAGCAAATATAATTACAAGAAGAATAAGAGCAAATATTTAAATGAGATGCAAAGGAAATATGTACTGAATGTCAAAAAATGGAAATATAGTTTTTTTATCCTTCAATGGAAACAAAAGTAAAAATGTACTCTGATGACTCACCTTCATGGCGAATTTTGGTAGAACTGGTTGGCTTGATTTTCTCCCCATTTTTAAACCATTCTCCCTTTACATTCTCCACCGAGATTTCGCAAACAAACACAGCATTCTCGTCTTCTTGAATTACAACATCTTTGAGCCCTTGTACAATCTGCACTTCTCTCTCTGAAGAAAAAGATGTTTGGATCAGTTTCTGCTGTTTCTTCAAAATGTCAGCATATGAAAGGAGGTACACCATCTCATCCTTATAACAGAGCCCAACCCAAATTATTGTTTGTTACAGTTCTTAGCGCGTACGAACTTACAACACTTTTATTCGCTTAGCCAGAGCTAACTTTATCTTTCGATTGCCTTTGGGTAGTTACTTATAGAATATACTGTATCTCTCCCCCTGGCCCACTGATTTCCTTAGTGGGTATAGAATTTGTATTTACCGATTTGTAAAATTTATCAACACATAACGTTGCCAGTAATCAAGGACAGTTTGTCATCTTTTAACACTGATCCTTACAGAAGTACAAATGAAAAGGAAAAAGGTTGAAGCTTTACAAAAAAATAAAATCATCCTATTATCACAAATAGCAAGAAACATTATATTGCAATTCTTCTGAGATTTGCATTCATGAGAAATGTTAAATAACCCAATCAAAAGAAAGGTTTGGCTTGGCCTAAGACCTTTTTGCAACTTTGCTGAATTGTCTTTTAACATTACAATGGGGATGCAACCTTTTAAAAAGTACCCAGAAATTCTCACTTACCATAAACTTCCAAAACAGCCGATGCATTACAGTCGCCTGCATCACAGGTGTAAGTCCCCGAATCCTCGAGTGTGCAGTTTATAATCTGAAGAAACCTCTTTCTCCCCATGGAATAGATTCGGTACGTTTTTTTTGGTTTTATAATTTCTGAATCCTGTGAAGAAAAGAAGAATGACAAGGTTTGTAGTAAAGAGACCCAAGCATATAAAATATTCCAACATTCAAGGGAACAACTCCTATTTTCCCCAATCAGCATTTTGCAAATAGCTAAGAAATTTTTTTTATGGTGGAGTGGTGTCTCTGAGGCTAAGGATCTGTGCTGGTACCCAGAAGGTTGCTGGTTTGAATCCCCATCACTGGCAAAAAGAGATCCTCCTCTGCTGGGCCCTTGAGCAAGACCCTTAACCTGTAATTGCTCCAGGGGTGCTGTACAATGGCTGACCCTGCACTCTGACCCCAAGGGGTATGCGAAAACTAACAAATTCCTAATAAAAGAAATTGTATAAGGCGAAATAAAGAACAAAAAAAAAATGTTAATGTAGAATGCTGTCCATATCCGTTAGCCTGTGTGAATATTCATAGCAATGCCTCTGTTATTTAAAGCAAGGCCTTCCTAAAGGCTAGTAAATGAAATCTGCTCTGTACAGTAGGCAATGTCAACCTCAGCCGCCAATTTAGATTGGGTCTGAGCAGCATTATAGGAATAATGCTGTCTTAGAATTGAACTTGAGTGCAGATGTGATATTGGTAACACTGAAAGCACATTATCAATCTTCAAGATACTCAAATGTGCTTTGGTGAAACAATGTGTACAATATGTCACAAATAAAATTTGTACAGGCACTAAAACTCAGTAGTTAAAATGGTGAAAAACACATCGGTTCCTACTATTTACCTCTTCTGTGTAATCCAGTTTTACGATTGCTGGAAGTTGGGTGCTATCTCCACAGCATCAAGTGCAAGGAATAAAATACCTCTGGACATGGCATGGTATGTAGTGATTATTAATGTCAGTAAATAATATTCATTCATTATGGAAATCGCTTAATCCAGTTCAGGCTTGCAGGTATTAGATTATATTTCAACAGCGTTGCAGGAACCAGCCCTGTGCAGAACATCAGATCTTCCAAGCATTTATATGTGGTCAGTTAGGACTTTGTAAATTACTTAACATGAAAATAGAATATCTGGAGAAAAAACTTGCATAAACACAACAGGGAATGTGCAAAACCCTCAGAGGCAGCGACTGGGCAGGATTTAGATTAAAGGATACATTTGGTCATTTTCAAGTAGAAGTTATTTCTTCACAAACATGCTATATATGCATTTGAATGCAAAATTGTGTTCTAAAGTTAATAGCTTTCTATACATTTTACTTTACATTGCAGTCTATGGGTAAACGCTTAAAACCTTGCCAAATACATCCAATTTTTTCAAGCCAAGACAGTTGTTAAGTATTGATACGCATGTTGCGATTACACACACACATTGTAAAATAATTTATACAAGTAATTTTTGAACAAAAAAAACAAAAACAACAATAATACAAGATTTGTCCATTTTAACACAAGACCAGCAGTGCACGATAGCTGAGCACTTAGTCTTCATGAGCAACAACCTTTCTCACCACCAGGGAGTGGTTTCCTCCAGACAGACCAATCCACACTAAACCTTTCGTGTGATGTGGTTGGTTTGGTTTTGATTTACTTCCACATTTACATTGGAATTCACACAAGCAAATAGAAAATGTATCCTTACCATGAGAAAAATAAGTACTAGGAATATGCAATAAAATGAGAATCTCCAGACCCCATTATAATCTGACTTGGTAACCAATTACGGATTACGATGCCAGTCCAGCAATTTAAAATCTAAATTTAGTTTCCTATTTTTAGCTCTCACTTTCAAATATTGCAACCCTCTTTCTTGCTAGATTTGTCTTCTGATCCAGAGCAGAAAAACACAAAAGCTGCATATTAGGATATTACAACAAATAAGTAACTGGATAGAGTTAAAGAAAATGAGAAGAGGGTGCTTTTTTTTTTGTTAAAAGTAAACTGATAATAAACTGTAAAAAAATAAACAATACAAACTGCTCAATAACAAACTGGATCCTTGATACAACTGAGAAAATGTTTGCTTAAAGATGTTATAGTGACTGATGAGCAGTTACTGGTTCATTTTTATGAGAAATTTTCCATCTGATTTATATTGACCTGCAGATGTAAGCCAATGTCACTGAGACATTAAAAGGAACTATGGCTTACCTTTAACCACTTCACCTGGGCTGTGTGTCTGGACAGTTCACATTCAAACAATGCGCTGAAGGTGTCAGGAATCCTAAGATCCTCCATTTGTTTTATGAATATCACAGGTAGCTCTAAAGCATGGTAAAGAAGTATAAAGAAGCATTTGTGAGAAAACTGGAATTATACAATTAACAATGAAAACAGAGTTTCTCATGTGCGGGCATCAATATCAAAGTGAAAAATATGTTTACATCTTGCCTGAAGAAGGGGCCCAAGTGGCCTCGAAAGCTTGCATATTATAATCTTTTCAGTTAGCCAATAAAAGGTGTCGTTTTGCTTGACTTCTCACTACAAAGTGAAAAACGAAATATCCCCAGGACAGAGGGTGGATGAGGTGCCTTTTCTCATATGTAAGCAGTAAGAGAGGCCAACTTAAATATCAATCCAAACAGAAAAGAACAAAAGACTGAAGTGCAAATAGAGCTAGTCGATTAATTACACTGAACAATAAAGATTTTGGTTCTTGCACACTTGTGGCTCTATCCTGCGGATTATGCCCACTGTTCACAAACATCATCTTTATATTTTCCTGTCATGTACTGTTTTATTGCAATTTCCTATCTTTGTGATTTCCTCTTATAATACTATGGGGCTCTGCCCCCTGCTCACTTTGCTTGCCCACCCCCGGGTTTGGTTTACCGGATATACAATTTAAAGAGATTGTTATTTTCATGGGAATTGTTACATATGCATTATTTTCACTTTTACTTTTGTAAAAACAATACTGTACTTGTCGTTTATTTCCGACCCCAGGTGTGGTTAAATCTCTTTCTCGCAGGACGTATAACGCTGCTCGCATTGTGAAGGGGTGGCTAAATGTATGCTAAGGAGAAGCGGTTGGATCATCTGCTGGCTCGTTGCTGCTGCTGGCAAGCTGTGTACTCTGCTTGTCGCGCTGCGCGTCGATCATTTAAAAGACTGTTGACTTCTTTTCAATCCTATTTTATTTGTAAAAATTGATCTATTTGTATGGAATGATTACAATAAAATTAATAAAATTATAAAAAAATAAAAATAAAAGCCTGTACAGCGGCTGTCCTTTTGCCACTTCGCGTCTCTGCCACTCGTGTTGTGATGGGGGGTTTGGCTGAACGCATGCTAAGGAGTAGCAGTCGGATCATCTGCTGGCTTGCTGCTGCTGGTGATCTGCATGTTCTGCTTGTTGCTTGTCGTTGTTTTAAGAGCTGGGATCACATGAAGCGTGTCTGCCAAAAGCATTCCAATAACCGCTAGGTTAGATGTCCATGAACTTGTTTTAAATGTTGTCTCACTGCCTTGTCTCACGTGACGTTAAAGTGTCTATCGCGGGACGTCACATTGTCTTCCGAGAAGATCATGTCTCCTCTCCCTAGTCTCCCTTCCAAGATTTTCTTTTTATAATAGAGATATATATATACAAAGTCGTGGATAGCCTGGGCCCTTCCCCAGCTGGGATGCCTCTTCCTTGGGAGGACCAGGAGAAAAAGTATGGACAAAGCATTACCTCCCCCAGAACGCTAGATGGCAGCTTCCCTGGGTGGCGGTGGTGCCTCTGACTCCTGCAGGGCTTAGTGGGGGATGGGGTTGGACAGAGCCCCGTTGGGATCTGGGGGTGCTGCAGATATTCCTGAGCCCATGTGGGCGGTTCTTCCACCACACCTGGAAGTGGTGCCGGAAGTAGGGCAACGAGCACCTGAAGCACTTCAGGACTGTGTTTTGGTCTCATGGGAATCGGGAAGACGTTCTCCACAAGTGAAGAAACAAAAAATAAAAGCATTCGTGTTTTATATATATTATATATATTGTGAGGGATTGCCAGCCATACAGTCCGACCAATACCCCCAGGCCGCCAGATGGAGCCCTCCCTGCAACATGGAAGTGCCCCAAATTCCAGCAGGGCCTCATGGACCTTGGAGTTTTAATGCACAGCCCTGCTGGATACCATGGGGCCACCAGGAGTCGCTGCAGGGAGGCCAAGGGATTTATGCTTTCTGTATAGCCAGGAAGTATTTCCAAGTCACGGGAACAGAAGAAATGATATACTTCCGGGCTGAAGAAAAGGAGAAGTTTTTACCTGACCCGGAAGTGATAGAAAGTCACATGGACTGAAGGACAGAACCACTTCCGGGCCAAGGACTATAAAAGGATTTTGGGAAATCCCAGACGTTGTGCTGAGCTGGGTGGAAGGGTGACAACGCATCTGGGAGTGGAGGATTGATTATTGTATTGATTTATATGAGTGTTGTGGAGAGGAGGGTGCTTTGTGCACATAATTATTATAATAAATTCAATATTTGGACTTTTATCTGGTGTCTGACGTCTGGTCTGAGGGTTCAAGGGGTTGACAGTGCCTCTATATTGTCACAATATATACATATATATATATATATATATATATACACATACATATACATACATATATATATATATATATATATATATATATATATATATATATATATACATACAGTAATCCCTCCTCCATCGCGGGGGTTGCGTTCCAGAGCCACCCGCGAAATAAGAAAATCCGCGAAGTAGAAACCATATGTTTATATGGTTATTTTTATATTGTCATGCTTGGGTCACAGATTTGTGCAGAAACACAGGAGGTTGTAGAGAGACAGGAACGTTATTCAAACACTGCAAACAAACATTTGTCTCTTTTTCAAAAGTTTAAACTGTGCTCCATGACAAGACAGAGATGACAGTTCCGTCTCACAATTAAAAGAATGCAAACATATGTTCCTCTTCAAAGGAGTGCGCATCAGGAGCAGTGACTGTCAGAGAGATAGAGAAAAGCAAACAAATCAATAGGGCTGTTTGGCTTTTAAGTATGCGAAGCACCGCGGCACAGAGCTGTTGAAGGCGGCAGCTCACACCCCCTCCGTCAGGAGCAGAGAAAGAGAGAGAGAGATAGAGAGAGACAGAGTTTGTTTTTCAATCAAAAATCAATACGTGCCCTTCGAGCTTTTAAGTATGCGAAGCACCGTGCAGCATGTCGCTTCAGGAAGCAGCTGCACAGAAGGTAGCAACGTGAAGATAATCTTTCAGCATTTTTAGACGAGCGTTCATATCGTCTAGGTGTGCAAACAGCCCCCCTGCTCAATCCCCCTACGTCAGGATCAGAGAAAGTCAGCGCAAGAGAGAGAGAAAAGTAAGTTGGGTAGCTTCTCAGCCATCTGCCAATAGCGTCCCTTGTATGAAATCAACTGGGCAAACCAACTGAGGAAGCATGTACCAGAAATTAAAAGACCCATTGTCCGCAGAAATCCGCGAACCAGCAAAAAATCCGCGATATATATTTAAATATGCTTACATATAAAATCCGCGATGGAGTGAAGCCGCGAAAGGCATAGCGCGATATAGCGAGGGATTACTGTATATATATATATATATATATATAAATATATACATGTTGCGTACTCTTTGCATTACTTGACAGTAAACTATTTCAACCATACATATATATATACACACACACACATATACACACATACGTATACACCGTACAATAACTACAATTGGAATATCTGTGTGGATCTAAAAGTACCGGCACAGCTACTAGGAATGTACCAAGTGCTGTTGTTACAATTGTAAATGGGGCAGCCAGCTAAAGAGTTACATTAAAAAGAACTTGCCAGTTGTGATGGGCCAGGTGCCTGGGGTTGACATCACCTGACTTGAACACTGTATTGCCGATAGTCAGGATTAGCCAGGTAATGAGGACACATCACAACAAGTGGTAGGTGCATGACTGCTTAGTGCTTATTATTTTCAACAACCATCTCCAACCGCCTGCCTCCATATGATGACACTGGCTCATTCTCGATTCTGACATTTCTTTCTTTCCTTCTGTTTAACTTCCACTTTTTCTCCTTTTCTTCCTTTCTTTTTTCATTTATCTCCCTTTGTTCCAGTCTGGCTCCTTTTATACTTTAGTGGGCACAAGTGCCTAATTATAAACCCCAGAATGCATGTGTCTACATGTGAGAGCGTGCTGTGCCAAGACCCCATCAACACCCTTGGACCACTCATCCACATCATTGCATGTACCTGCACTCGCCTGACCCCACTATATTTTAAACAAAACTCATGCACCCCAAAGGTGTTTAACCACACCACTCCATAAGCACTTGGCTCCACTGAAAAAGGGGTGGCACACAAACTTGGACTGATGAAAAACTTAATAGAAGTAATGAACAAGGAAGATGAAAGATATATGAAGCAGGTGTTTCTATGAATAACAGATATCAAGATTAAGGAAGGCATTTTTGTTGGTCTACAAATCAGACATGTCAGTAATGACAAGATGATTAAAAATCTGCTAATGGGGGCGGAGGACTACGTCCAGTTTGTTGACAACCTGTTTCAAGTACACAAAGCCATGGAGGGCAACATGTCACTAAAGATTAATTTTCTGTATTCATGCTTGGAATTCATCTCTGCTAATCTTAGTGCAATCAGTGACAAACATGGTATAGGGTTTCATCAGGACACTGCAACAATGGAAAAGTGATGTCAGGGCAAGTGAAAATCTATCAGTGCTGGCCGACAATTGTTGGACACTAAAATGAGAAGCTTCAGATGCAGAGTACAACTGAACTAATGCAATATGTCAGTGTCATTAAGCAATTAGGCACACTAAATTCATTAAAAGTTAATTTCATGTTTCTTCAAATCTGAAAATTGCATCTGTGTGAGCTTAAAACTGTCTATCAAACAACCAAATATTTTTCAGGATGCATAATTTTTTTTTGTCTAGTATTAAGAAACTGATTGCAATATTTGTTTAACAACTCAAAAGTATTATTGTAAATACTGAACCATCCATCAGGCACACAACAAAAATGCACTCTGATGTACTACAGCGCATAAAGAAACAAACAGAAAACCTATTTCCAAAATCACAGGTACTAGTAAAACACTACGATAAATTACATGTTATTTTTTATGCACTCTTCATAATGTTATATAGTTCTCTTGGTTTGCAGCAACCACCAATTTGTAGCTCTCTGCTGCTCAGGTCTATATTTGGATACACTTTGGACCTCCTGAACGTCATAGCAAAAAGGAGAATTAAAACAAAACTGAGCGCCATTATGAACAATGCTGCACATCCTTTTTCTGACACACTGACACTGAGGAGTTTCAGCCAACAAACAGCAGAAGTGTGTCAAGAAACACTACTGGGGCTCCTTTATACCAACAGCAAAATGTCTGCAAAATACCTCACTGGGACTGGGACTGCCAAGGCAGAAGTTTTCTTTATTTTTAGTTTTCCAGTGTGTGCAGTACAAGGGGTTTGTTGTTTATCATAAATTTAATACTATTTTTATTAATAGTTCATTATGGCATGGTACAGTACCTGATGCACTAAAAGTGTCAGTCATTAAACCATTACTTAAAAAGTCAGACCTAGACTCACATTTACTTAATAACTATAGACCCATTTCAAATTTACCCTTTCTCTATTTAAATACTTGAAAAAGTAGTCGCCAATCAGCTTCAGTCACACCTTACACATTACAATTTACATTGAGAAATTCCAGTCTGGTTTCCACACTGGTCATAGTACAGAAACTGCAGTAACGCGTGTTGTAAACGACATTCTGATTTCCTCTGATGAAGGAAACTCCACTGTAATTATGTTGTTAGACTTAAGTGCAGCATTTGACACCACTGACCATTCTATATTACTGCACAGGCTAGAAAATGATGTTGGCCTTACAGGCACTGTGCTCGCTTGGTTTAGTTCTTGTTTATCAAATCGATTCCAATACGTACAGAAATATGCTGACAGTACTCCATCATTATAGACAGAAGTGAGATATGGTGTCCTGCAGGGCTCAGTACTAAGACCTTTACTGTTTTCACTTTACATGCTTCCACTGGGATCTATCATTAGAAAACATTGTGTTCATTTTCACTCATATGCAGATGACACCCAGTTATACATTCTTTTAGATCAAATGAAGTTTCTCCGATGTTGTCTTTAATTAGTTGTTTTAGTGAATTTAGTGAGAACTACTTGTCTTTAAACACAGATAAAATAGAGATGTTAATTATTGGAGGGAATGACGCTGATTGTAACAATATTTTGTCATCATTTAACTCAGCTGTAATCACCATTAATTTTACTGAATCAGCCTGCAATCTAGGAGTTACCTTTGACTCTAGCATGTCATTTAAAGTAAACATTACAAAATTGTCTAAATCATGTTTCTTCAATCTTAAAAATATTGGGAAATTAAGGCATTTTCTAAATTAGTGGGATTCTGTGAAATTAATTCATGCATTTATTTCTAGTAGGATTGATTACTTTAATGCGGTGCTCACTGGATTTTCAAATAGTTCTTTATACAGCTTCCAGTTAATCCAAAATTGTGCTGCAAGAATTATTACAAGAACAAGAAAATACAAACACATAACTCCAGTTCTTAAATCCATACACTGGCTCCCGGTTAAGTTTATGGCAGATTTCAAAATCCTTCAAAATTCTTTTAACATATAAAGCCTTAAATGGCCACGGTCCAGCTTACTTATTGGAACTTATCCTGACTTGCAAACCCGAACACACATTAAGATCTCAAGATGGCGGTCTGCTTATGATCCCAAGGATTAATAAAATAACAGGGGGAGGTCGAGCTTTTAGTTATAGGGCCCCTAAACTAAGAGATGCCCCTTCGGTATCAGCTTCTAAATCCCGGCTGAAGACTCACTATTTCAGTTTAGCATATCCTGACTAGAGCTGCTGTTAACTGTACAGAATGCATCTCTGTTGTTAGTCATTAACACTAAAACTTAAGTATAATATGATAGTTGTAATTTGTTACTGCCCCTCACCTGTTTCTCTTCTTGATACTCAAATGTGGCACTTGGTGCCACAGCCCACTTACCAAGTTGTTTTGCCTGCCTAAGGAAAAATCATCCCTGATGGAGGATCACAGGAATCGTGGGGTAGAGGGGTCCTTTTATCAGATTGGCTGGCCCAGCACTGACTCGGCAATGAGCTTGATGGCCAAGGTCTCAAGGACTGCTCTGTACTTGTAATATATCTATTGTACTATTGTATTGTATTGAGTATTACTTGTGTTCTGTTCTGTGTATTGTATTGACTCCCTTCTCTTTGACACCCACTGCACACCCAACCTATCTGGAAATGGATCTTTTTTTGAATTGCCTTTCCCAAGGTTTCTTCCATTTTTTTCTCTACAAGGGTTTTTTTTGGGAGTTTTTCCTTGTCTTCTTAGAGAGTCAAGGCTGGGGGGCTGTCAAGAGGCAGGGCCTGTTAAAGCCCATTGCACCACTTCTTCTGTGATTTTGAGCTATACAAAAATAAATTGTATTATATTGATTTATTTATTTGAGCTTCTGTAAAAAGCCAAATTTCACAGCTGGGGAAATCTATCTATCTATCTGTATACTTATTGATACATTCATTTGGTAGTTTCCAGTATGAAGTTTGAATATTCTTCCATTGTTTTCCTTTTTGTACTCTGATACCCAACATTTGAAAGATGTGTGTAAAATTAATAGCAAACAACAACAACAGATTACATTATAAAATTCACTTTAACAATACAGAAAAGATATTTAAAACCTCAGTTCAATATATTTGAGGAGCAATAGCCCATAAGCTTCTCATCATATAGGGTATACAAATAATTGTAGAGATGTCAATGCTTAAACATCAAGTTGTAAACAGGGAACAGAGTTAGAAATGTTCACCTCAAAAATATGCCATGCCACTACTTGATCGGAGTCATTTCAGAAACATTTTCTTTCTACAGGCTTGATTGTCAAATTATTTTAAAAAACATTGTGACATGTTTAACAAATCCATTGTAAATCTGTTATAAAGGAATGCTTAACCAAGATAGCTACATGGGAGACAAGACATTGTCTCAATTTATCATTAGGAGATTGCAGGCTACAGGGGCTCCTTCATACCAACAGCAATACGTCTGCATAATGCCTCAGTCAGTCAGGAAGTCTGCCAAGTCAGAAGTTTCCTTTCTTTTTAGATTTTTTCTCTTTTTAGTCATTCCGGTGTGTGTTCAGCCCACAGTGTGTATGTGTGTTTATTTATTTATTTATTTAAAGAGCTTATGTAAAAAGGAAAACGTCTCCTGGGGACAAATAAAGTTCTATCTATCACATTACACAAAAGGTTGAATTAATCCCAGTTAAACTGTAATGAGGCTGATAGCATTTTATTCAGGATAAATCCCACATATTAAACTGCCACCTATCATGTATATGGATTAATCACTTACTAGTGCTAAATTGGGCCGAAGAGTCAATGAGTGAATGAAAGAATGAATGAAAATAAATACATAGTTCCACTTAAATGCAAGAAACAGCTTAATATATAGCGCTTCAGGAGTAAAGCTTAAAGAAAAGAAAAATACGTATTAAATACAACCTCTACTTTTCAGTATGGTACTAATAGGGTGCACGACATTTCTCGTTAATCAATTGTTTACGCTTAAACTCTGCTCAAAGGTCTTACTGACTTTGACAAGAACAAGAGATTTTCCTACCTTTCACTGTGAGTCTTGCAGATGTCTTTATGTTTTCTCCACTGAAAGCGACCGTACCACTGTCTTCAATTGTTAGATTTGAAAGGGTCAGGCTATGAACTTTTCCATTTGTGCTAACCCGCCAGTTATTGTGAGGTTTTACACGAATTCCATCCTTCTGCCAGACCCCCTCTACATCCACATGGGACAGCTCAACTTCAAATGTCGCTGTTTCCCTTTCAAAAGTTTCTGTGTCAGTTAGACCTTTAAGGATTGAGATCTTCCTGGCTGTGGAAGAAATAATTCAGTGCATCATTAGACTGACAAAAGTATAAAAAGTACATTAATATATTTGAATTATTATTTAAATAAAAATCTTACTGAGCAAGGACTGATTTAAAATTATGATCAGTAAAGATGATAAAAGGAAACATGAGTAACTATCATCATGAGGCAAAACAAAACATAAAACATCTGCAGTTAAGTTTCAATTATTTTTATAATTATTCAATTAGCTTATACTGTATAATCTTCTGAGTTTTCTTTCAGGCTTTAGATAAATATAACTAGGTAATATATTGTTATGAATATGAGTGTATGTATTATATCATTTACATAAAATTGTATACTGTTATGTTTTTTTGCATGTATGTTTGTTTGCTTATCAATCACACAAAAATGGCTAAACAAATTTTTACAAAATTTTGCATGGATGTTGCCGCTGCTCTACTTTTAAATACAGCTCACATGACATATCAGGGAGAGGGGTTGTAAGGGGTGGTGCAACCAAAAACAAGTGCCGAGTACAATTAATATCAAGTAGCAGGAGTGCTCTGAGATTGACAGGGGGACACCTTTATCAGCACACACAAACGTTTTATTTTTCCAGCCAAAGCAGGATGTAATCTAAGAGCACAGCTACAGCATTTTCTTCTCAACTAACTTTAATGACAATTTCACGGTCTTCCTGGAGCTTAGCTTTTGTCTAAATGGAGTAATATTTGTTTCATCATGGGTTGTGTTTAGCCATGTTGAATTTCCAAAAGATATTTTTTCCCCTTTTATTGTATTCCGGACCATTTTATTAGAAATAAAGGGGCCAAAAGGGTTGTACAGTGTTTCTAAACCCTTAAGAAGTTATGTACTTTACTTTACTTTCAATTCCCCAAAAAACTTTTAAAACTCTAAACACCCTTTTAAGGTTAGTGTCAATTTCTCCAGGTTGTATGCTAAAGGAAACTCTTTGCTCAGCACTATCTGCTATTTTCTGATGTTTTGTTATAAGTGGGTTTATGAAATGGATGGTGAGATACGTAGATATTATACGTAACCAATGGAGAAAATTTCAGACCGCTGCACAAGGACAGGATGTTGGCAAGAATGCAGATAGGAATTTGATTGCACGGTTTACACATGACAGTAATTCTGACATAAACTGATGACACTACGTTACTTATCTGTGGAAAACCTTACATTGCGGATAAAGCCAACGCTATACACCTGTGTATCACTATTAACTCAGATAGAAGTAAGCAATGATGAGGCTGAATGAAATGCAATGCTTTAGTGCATGTTGATTCACTCTTCTGAATATGGTAAAAAGAGAACAACTAAGGATGGTGTTAATAAGTTTTAATGTTTCTTGGAGTAGAAATTTATTGAAGCCTATTTTATGATGAGGTACTTGTAATTTTAGGCTTTGATGGCAACACAGCATTGTGATTTCTAGAAATTCTAATTTAGTGTCTGCGTGGGTTTCCTCTGGGCGCTCCGGTTTCCTCCCACCGTCCAAAGATATGCAGGTTAGGTGGATTGGCGATTCTAACTTGGCCCTAGTGTGTGCTTGGTGTGTTTGTGTGTGTCCTGTGGTGGGTTGGCACCCTGCCCGGGATTGGTTCCTGCCTTGTGCCCTGTGTTGGCTGGGATTGGCTCCAGCAGACCCCTGTGACCCTGTGTTCGGATTCAGCGGGTTGGAAAATGGATGGATGGAATACCGCAACTGGTGCTGTCTCCTGTAATAATACTGCAGGTGCTTTCCGCAGTCAATGAATTCAATTATTCAAAAGGCCACCGAGTTTATTAATGTGAGATTAAATTTCTAATTGTGGAATCACAGTAAACCCAAAAATTCATAGGAGAAATAGAAGTTCATGCTTCCAACTCAGCAAGGACTTATGGAAATTATGGAATACAATCATACACAAAAAGAACAAATTCTTGAGTCATGACAGCTAAGTGTTATGGTGCGAGTTTTGTAATAATTTGTTTAATGACTTTTTGTGCATAAGTATGCTTGATGTTTGACTCGTCTTGGCAGTTTTCTGAGCCATAGAATTTAGTGGTAGCATTTACTTTTTTGATTCTCCTAATAGTTTCGGAGTTGTGTAAATTTTTGGATCATTTTATCCGCCATGTTGAATTCTTAACAATCACTAATATTTTCCTAACCCGTCACTAGGTCCATGTTGCTCGTTGTTAGGGGTGTGGCCTCAGAGGTCATGACCCATTGGTAATCGATGCTACGGGTTAAATGTTGGCTACCAGTACATTTCCTCATCTGATCTGCGCACTCAGAACCTCTTTCAAACCTTTTTGCTAAAATACTTTCCAGTTTATTGCTTTTTGGTGGAGACATTTTTGTCCAATGCTCTTGTTTTGTTGCTGTTCTGTTGATCTCCCAGATCTGAACCTTTTCTGCCTGATCAGCATTTAAAAAGCAAAAAAATGTTTGCTTTCTTGTACAAATACACCCGGACAATGCTGGGTATTTTGGCTAGTATATTAATGTACGTATATATATTAATTTGCACATTAAAAATTACAGTGCACATGGGTATAGCACAAACTCCTCAAACATGATATTACAAAATTATTTATAGAAAGGCCACACAAATAAGAGCAGAAATAATAAACAAAGAAAGGCAAAAATGTACAGGTAAAAGCATCCAAAACATAGAATGCAAAAAAATCAGTTTAAAAAGCCAAAAAAAAAAAAAAAGTCAAAAATACCAAATGCTAAAAGTTGCACTGAGCTAAAAGGCACAGAAGGGAGCACTAGGAGTTTGAAAGTTGGTCAGACACACCACTGTTTTTTTCTTTTCCATTCCGTCACCTCACTGCTAAATGATTAATATAGACGTGTCTGTATTCTAACTGGAAGAACTGGAAACTGAGTGATTTTGATTATAATAATATGATAATAGTTTTCTTTAAATTAATACTATATATCTTAGGTCCACCTCAATAGCTTTTTTAATAAGTTAAATGAAAGACACCATGTTCAGTATCATGAATACCTGAAGTGGCTTGGCTGGACAATAGCACGGACTCCAACCACCTGCTGTTTAACCTTTTATGATATCATTGTTTTTCTTTTTAAAATAAAAGTTTACTATGTTCGCCTTTTAGGATGAAATTCAAGACAAATTTCACAATACTGTTCTACCTAATCTACAGCAATGTCTAACATTCTTTAATAATATTGAACTCTGACATGGTGAGATCTTATAATATTTGCTAAAACAGTTGACAAGTATAACAACAGAGTATTTTTTCTTTGTTGTAAAACTACCCACAGCCCAATCAGAACAGTGAAAAATGAGCCCTGAGGAAATTTTCTAAATTCTAGCCGTGTGCCTCAGTGCAGCTGTGCAGACTTCTACACAATCACTCTCCATCTAACAGTTGAGCTAAAAGTTAGAAGCAAATTGCTCAGAATGACATCATCTAATTCCTACAAAATGATTATTTCAGAATTCAAAATATTGTCTAGCTTAAATTTATTTTTAATTCATTTAAAGCAGGGGTCCTCAATCACAGTCCTGGAGGGCCACAGTGGCTATAGGTTTTTGTTCTAATCCGGTTGCTTAATTAGAAAGCAATTCTTGCCGATAATTTAATTTCATGGCCTGTTAGTGCTTTAACTCTGCTATGTCAGGTAATTCTCATATCCTAGATTTGCTTCCCCTTTCTAAGGATATCTTCCAAATGATTTGAAGCCTAAAATGGACGAGTAATTCTCAGTCCTTCACTTTTTTCTCTTCACTTTCCTTCCAAGTATTTAATTAAACCCAATAGTGCATGATAAATACACACAGGTATAAATGGTAACAAGCTAAATGGAGAAATGCTGGTCTCTTTTGTCATTTGCATGTTATTGCTAATTAGGAGCAATTAAAAACCAAGACTACAGCTGTTTAAGACTAAAATAAACAATAAGGGTTCAAAATCTTAACGAGCGAGACAACTAAAGTGAAGCAGAAGTGTTACTTGAGCAATAAGGGCTTCTTATTAAACAATTGAGTTGGAGCAAAAACCTGCAGCCACAGCGGCCCTAAATATTCGATGACTAGAGGCTGTCTCACTTCATCTGTATCATAACATCAATTGTTACCAAAAAAAAGGGTTAGTAGACAACTAACTCCATAATCACAACAAAAAAAGATTTTGCTATTAATTGAATCAATGAAAGCAATAATGACACATTGATTGTGAAACTGATGGGAAGAAAAAGCAGTAACCATGATGGTCCCCTCTGGTTTAGGTTCCTTGGCCGTGGTCGCCTTTGCTTCTGGTTAATGTTCTGGTTTTGGTGTCTCAGTAATATTTAGTTCTTTCTAGTCTGTCCTCTGATAATCTCCTTGTCATTTTCCTAAAGTTGCTTTCCATTTCATAGGACAAATCCAAAAATTCTGTAAAATCACATCTTATGAGTATGATTGCACTGGGGAGTAGTAGTTAATTCTGCTGCCTCACAGCTCCAAAAGACTGCGTTCAAATTCAGCTTCGTCAATGTTGGTGTACAGTTTTCACTTTCACAAAGTCTTCTTCTCACCCCAAAAATTTGCAGGTTAGATGAGCTTCTCCCTTTTCCCTGGCTTCCTATAAGTGAGTCTTTTTCTGTCCAAGATGGGTTATGTACCTGAAGCTGCCAGGATAGATGCCAGCTTCCTGCAGTGCTTCAGTTGCATTAAGTGGGATGACTGAATGGACTGATGGAGGTGTTCCAGTACAACATGTCTGCTAGTTTCGGTGTTCTTTACAGGTAAATTCACATCAGCTTTTCTATTTTCTTTGAAATAGAGTGCAAACAAAAAAAAATAGTAATGTACACACACAAAAATGAAAACACATAGAAAGTAAAACTCCTATGGGAATAAATGGCTAAATGACTGGCACACAGAAGGACCCCATCCTTGTTATGGGACACAAGTAACCAAAGCCAAAATCTTGCCTTCATCATGGAGCAAAACGAGAGGCATAGCTGTGAGAGTTTAAGCTGGGAGCTGGAAACTTTTCAACTTTTAATGATTTTCTTTATTCTTAGTAAATTTCTGAAAAGGAGCATCTACAACCCCACAATCTTAAATAATATGGTTTCTATTAGGTCACCAATTGACACGTGTCCCAGCAGCACCATTGCAGGGTGACGTCCAAAGCAATCTGGACAAACAAACACTGAATGATACAATCATACATGGAGAAATAGAATATGAAATGTTTTAAAAACATACACAAGACAAATACTCTAAAAATTATCAATAATCAATCAAAGAAACCCATTCATCCATCTTCTGTACGCACCTTAACTTAGTCAAAATTGCAGAGTCTATAAATGATAACATCAGATAAAAGGAAGTGTTCATTCCTTGTGCACACTCACTTTCACTCTGATTAGATGGTTTAGGACTGAAAAGGAAAGTGAGGCCTCCATAGAAATCTACATGAATATGATGAGACCATCACAACAGACAATCCACCTCTAAATCACCTCTAGGCGGCACTGCTTCCAGCCAAGCAACTGTGCTGAGATTGTATCAAATAAATATATAGCGGAGAGACAAATGATATTACAAAGAAAGAAGATGAGGGCAGAAACATTCTGTGTTGTAATTAAGTTGGCGTAATCGGATTTCAGGATGCCTGGTTAGCACCAAATGATATTGCTGTATTTTTCCAGAGTATTAAAATCTGCAACACAATGAATTGTGAAATGTCGGCCCAAGGCACGTTTTCTAACAAGCATGGAACTCGCCTGTCTTATTTTTAATGCTTTGTGACACCCCCCAGGATTTCGAATACTGCTATTTAAATTTAGAAGAGCTAAGAAAAGTGATCCAGATAAGTAAAAGTCAAAGATCACAGGATCGCTTTCCCATCCCAGTAGTGCGCATCAGAAGAATGTGGCTGTAACATAATCAAGGCAGTCATAAATCCACAGTTACTTGAGTGCAAACATGATAAATTGACTTTCTAAGAACTTATTCTTCTGTGGAAAAGCCAGTAAGAATGTGTCATATACTTTAGAACTAGGAAACCACGATCAGCATCAGCTCATATGGTGAGGGTTACATTCTCTGGGAGCTCCAAGGTCAGAAATGGTGGATGAATTTTGCTTTAGACAGCTGCTATCACAGAACAACAAAACCCTGAGACTGTTCACGTATTTAGTGAGTTTCATGCGTCACCTTCCCCAGCCTTTCTAGCTCATGCTTTAGAAATACTAGTTCTGCATACCCTGCAGCCCTGAATTGAAGAGAGTGAACGGATGGATGGGTAATTATATCATTTAATTTTTAAAACCAACTGTGGTCGATTTTACTGTGCTAATGATATCTTACTGTTTATGGACTTGCCATATATTTAGTGGATTATTTTACTTTCTTTTTGGATGCCACAAATTTTGTAAGATGTATCATTCTCTCTTACTATTTTATCTTAATGTATTATTTTTTAAAATTTTACTATTATAATGACTCTTACAACTTATCTTGTGAATGTGAACCTTGCTTTGCAGTTAGACTAATGCAATGGACTTCTTGCTTGAAATGACATCTGTTAGAAATGAGTTATAAACTGTCCAACATGTTTTGATTTCTCTTTTGTATTTTTATACATTTATTTTGTATTTTTATTATTATTATTATTTTGCTGTTATATTAATGACATAATTCTAATGCCATCTTGTTTCGCAGTTGTCTCAAATTTGTGTGTTGATTTTCACAGTTGCTGCTCTGTTGTTTAAAGTAACAGCTTTTATTGCTAATCACGTTGTCTTGATAACACACAATATGTGACTTCAGGACGCTGGTGCTTTAAAATATGGGTCAACCTGGTAAGCGTCCAAATATTCTGACCTTTTGTTCTTCAAATAAAATTGTGATTAAAGAAATTCTTAGCACTTTTCTGACTCAGATCTTGATTAGTGTTTTATCTTTATTCATTCCTTTCATGTTTCAGATCACTGCCTGCCTTAAAACTATTTTTTGTCTCAGTCCCTAAACAAAAATATTTTATTTTCCAACAAGGTGACTTTACTGAGTGTCCTGCGGTGGGTTGGCACCCTGCCCGGGATTGGTTCCTGCCTTGTGCCCTGTGTTGGCTGGGATTGGCTCCAGCAGACCCCCGTGACCCTGTGTTCGGATTCAGCGGGTTGGAAAATGGATGGATGGATGGATGACTTTACTGAACATCATTTTTCTAAGCATTCATGACGATCATGGATTACAAGAGGTTCAAAATGCTGTCAAATGACTTGTGACTTCACCCCTAAATTAGCATAAATATAGTGAGTGACCTTTTCTATTCAGGAACAAGATATTTTCAAAATTCTGCAACTGATTTGCATTTTTTTCTGTATAGACAATTACAGCTTTTCACGATGTCATATACAGATAGCACCATAGTGGATCAACATCTGTCGATAGCAGATGACACAATAATGCCCAGACCTACTCTGTTAGCTCTTCAGAATCCTGCTCTTCCTTGATTTTTCTTCTTCTTTCAATTCTCATAGTATACAAAGTGAATTTAGAGCCTATTTTGTTACTCTGGTTAGCTGAGTTGATTTTTGGAAAACAGCATTCATACTTACGCTCCACCATCAGCTTGCCCTGTGTTCTGTCATGCAAGGTCTCACATCTGTAAGTGCCACGATCAGAGATACTGAGATTGTGAACGGTGAGGCTGCGCTTCTTGCCGCTTGCATTCAGTGTGAATTTTGGACTAGACTGGATAACCACACCCTGTCGCATCCACTGCACCTCTCCTGACTCCAGGCTCACTTCCACCTCCAGCGTAGCTTCTCCATGTTCCTCACCTATCACTGCTTCCAACTTCTTGGTGAACAGCACTTGTGCTTCTGTGGTCAACAGGAGATCAACATGAAAAATTACTTCTCTGAATAAATAATTTATAAGCATATGATGCTCACAATTGAATTGTTTTTTTTTTACAGTCCATTATTCTGTCATATAAGCCACAATTAGGTTTGCTCTACTGATTATTTTTTTATGTGGATTATTCTATTCTATTGTAATAGTTTCTCACCCTAGAATAAACAAGAAATTACTTGTTTTCTTTGCCCCAACAAGAAGAGATTTGGTTAACACAAGTTGTTTTGTTATATTTGTCTGGGTGAGTATATCAGTATATCGCATCTCTATATAAATGATGCCCACCTTCTACCTACTTAGCTCTCTCTGAGCTACCATTTTGCTTTGACATGTCTTCACTTGAAGAAACTTGTTAAAATTTAACAAAGTGGGCAACTTTACCAAACCATACGGATGCTGCAGGCTTACCTTGAACCTGTAGATTTGCCTTCGACACCACACCTTCAGCCTCAGCTGTCACCTTAGAGCTGTCTATCAGCTGGCAGTTCTGGATGACTAATGTGTGGCACAACCCATTGCGTGACACCATGCACCTCTCATCTGGAACAACCACATTGCCATTTCTGTGCCAAACCAGTTCAGCATCTTCTGGAGAAACCATGCACTTAAATGTGGCATCTTCCCCTTCTAGTACAGTAACATTATGTAGCTCTGCAATGAATTCCACCACTCTGGGCACTGAAAAAGTGGAAAATAGCTTTCTGAATTATTCTTCTCTTCATTACATTACAATCCAAAAAAGTAAATAATTTTAAAACCACATTTGCAGATATACCATTGTAGACTTTAGTAAACTATGAATTTCATTGTAATGGAGGCATCTTTTTAACTTTTTAATTGCAGATGTTAGAAGTTTCAAGGCATGCTGGTACTTTTTATTACTTACAGTATATCACTAATCTCAAGACTGACCTTATTTTTTCAGTGCTCTTACTTTCCCTTTTCTATTTAGATTATATCAGCCTATTTTGTTAAACATTCATCCTGTCATAAATCTAATGACACAAAAAATTCTGGAGGCACGAAAACAAAAAGTGTGCTATTGATTTGCCTTAATAATTCATTTCCAAAGGGTTAATTGACAAACCCAAGCTGGCCATGTTCACCTACCCCAATATGGCTGGGTGTGAGTGCCTATCTTGACAATTAGTTTTTAAGAGTAAACCAAACAACACAGAGACAGAAAAAGACAAATTCAACAAAGGTGCAAAAGAACAAAAACTGATCAAAAAGGGACTTGCCTAAAAGAAAGTCTAAAGTCTCAAAATGAAATCCACTAGAACACGGATGTCGAATTCAGGCTGCAGGTTTTCATTCTAACACTTTTCCTAATCAGTGACAAGTTTTTACAGCTAATGAACTTCTTTTCTCTTCATTTTAATAGCCCTGTTTTTAAGGATTCAGTCCTCTGAATTGATTCTTTTCTTCATTAAATGATAGCCAAAAGAAATGAGACATGAAGTGAGCTGACAAATGACCAGCTAAAAAGGCAAAAGAAGTTAATTAGCAGCTAAAACTGGTCGCTAATAAAGAAGATGGTTAGAATGAAAACCTGCAGCCACTGAGGCCCTCCAGGACCAGAGTTCAACACCCCTGCACTAGAACAATAACAGATCAACATAAGTCAAAAACCAGAGCAAATATTTAAGAAAATAATGCTTTCAAGACCCACCAAAATCCACTGGAGCACATTCAAAATGAACTACCGCAGACTTCATTTTCCAGCAACCTTTATAAGGCTTGGAGGTGGTCCAGATGGATGGATAGACAAATAGTAAAAATACATAACAATATTATAAAAATACACTGCATCCACTAAATAGTATCATCTCCAGACAGAGGAGCAGCTTCAGCGACAGACTGCTGTCACTTTCCTGCTCCACTGACAGACTGAGGAGATCATTCCTCCCCCACACTATGTGACTCTTCAATTTCACCCTGGGGGGGTAAACGGTAACATTATTCAAAGTTATTGTCTGTTATACCCGCATTGTTATCACTCTTTAATATTTTCTTTATCAATATGCTGCTGCTGGAGTATGTGAATTTACCCTTGGGATTAATAAAGTATCTATCTATCTATCTATCTATCTATCTATCTATCTATCTATCTATCTATCTATCTATCTATCTATCTATCTATCTATCTATCTATCTATCTATCTATCTATCTATCTATCTATAAAACAATGACCAATAATGAAAAGAGTTTAAGGAAGACATAAACAACATGAACGTGGAGAGGAACCCTGGCTTGATAACAACAATGCAGATGTGTTGAAGATGGAAGACACAAAATGAAAAGCAAGGATTAAAAATCAATAGTGAAAACCAAGAAAATTGGTTAAAAAAGGTATGGAAGTCCAAAATTATTTTTGGATTAGTTAAAAAAAAACAAAAATATAAATGGAAACAGGGATAAACACCCAAAGAGAATGTTGGAATTGACAGACCTCTTATCGAGGACTCATGACTAAACATCACTGTGTTTTATAAAAATGCTGCTTGCACTTTTTAGAGGCAGACTGAGCTTTTAAATACGAATAGTAGTGAATAATTGTGTCATTTACAATATACATATGGACTGAAGGTTAGTAAGATTTTAGTACAAAATACATTTGAGGAATTTTTATTACAGAAAATAATGTCATTGATGGATCAAAACAATTATAAATTATTATGCAATGTTCTATTTATATACAAAACAGAAGTAACAAAACACAAAACTGTTTCTTCAACCAAGATAGTTACAAAACTGAGCTATAATTGTGCCAGATCAGCTAATAATATTTCATGATATCACTGGACTCTATCCAGATATTTTTTTTAATTCTGTATCAATATTATCAGCATTAATGCTATGGATGTTTCAAGAAGCTCTCCAAAAATATTAATCTCAGGTTCTTTACCTGGTTCTCTGTTAAATGAAAGGTTTTATTTACTATAAATTTCCCCTGAATTCCAAAACTACACCCTTTATCAGCTAAAGAAACACTTGCATTGCACAATCCCACTGATGCAGCTGTAATATTTGCCATGTACAGCCAGGATTAGAAACGGTTTGTTAGAGACGTAACCTGGCAACAGCTTCCCTTCCTGATATGTTTTGCATTCGCCCCTGACCAACACTATTTTTGTCGGTTGTCCTTGGAGTTTCAATACACTGTTATCATCTTATTGCCAACTTAGGAATCATTCTGGGCAGAGCACACATCCTTGAACTGGAAGAATTCTGTAACAGACTCCATTTCAAAATGGTTTAGAGATTTGTTTTTTTCACTGGAAACAGACAAAAATATATATATATATATATATATATTCAACAGAGATCAACCCAACCATTCTATGTATGGCTACTTTACTTGGAGGGCAATTTTTCACTCTCAGAACTTTTTCTTACACCCTTTATTTTCTAACTTATCATCCAAAGGGAACAAAATGAATAAAATGAAGGTGTAAAAAGCAATATACAGTCTTGTAACTCATTTGTTACACATTGCTGTTTTGTCCTTCTCGATTTTCTGTAATGAGATGCTGGTAACATTTATTTTCAGAAAGTGTGAAAATCAGATTTTATGATATATAAATAAGTTACCAAAGGCATATAACCTAATAACTAAATATACCTTGATTTATACAACAATTACAATAATGTGTTTTGCAAATTGAAATGACACTAAACAAAAAAAAAAACATAATTCCAAACCCCTAGTAAGGCCTCTATAAATGTTCGATCTTTTCCGATTCTTCAAGCTGTTACAATGATGTTACATTCCTTCTAATCTTTTAATTATAGGTGTACAATTCAAACTTCACAAAATCACTAGTGTCATTTGAAACAAATCTTGTTTAGACAAGATAGTGTAATTTAATGAATAAAAGAGAGAAACAGATGATAATAAGAAATAGCATATTAAACACACTTAGAGTAAAAGCCTTAAAATGTCACTCTCTGAAATCCAGGAGAGTATAATGAGGCTGTGTGAGGAACCATACCTAATATGAAAATAATTTCTTTCAGGTATCCTGTAGCAATGACAGTTAACAATAAAATCTGGCTCTTGTCAAAATGGAACCATTCCAGCATTTCCACTGCGGAAAATAATTTTTAAAAACGTTCTCCTTCTGTCATCGTTGTAATCAGTTTTCTCTGGCTGTCCATGGAGACGGGGACTTGATACTCTTTGATCTTTTCTACACCTGTTCTATATCGAGACTAGATGCTCAGGAGCAGTTTGGATTTTTCGTTTCATATGATGGTTGGCAACAAAAGCAGATATTCTTAGGAAAGAATTTCGTCATACTAAACAGAGTATAAATAAGGTCCAGCTCTAATCCTAATACAGGAATTTCATCTCAGAATAGGTAATGATAACCAAGAAGCAAGCACTAACATTCAGCTATCCTCTTCCCTTTGATTATGCTTCCTAATAAAGAATTCTTACTCTAATCTGGAACCCTGAAACCCAAGTTTATCCATTTGTCCATCAACTTCTTTAATTCAGTAACTTCTAGAGTTTCAAAGAATCAATGTCGATTCCACCTTGAATTTATGAATTTTCTCAATGAAGTACTGATATATTTAAGCTTTTCACAAAACCCCTTATTTTTCTATAACAATATGTATTCAAATTATAGTATTGAATTCCAATGTGGTAAAACTGGTGTGATTTACATATCTAAAAATAATTTTGTGCTGGATTTTTTTTCTAAAAGTCTAGTAGTGATAAAGAGAATGAGCAAGTAGGAAACAAAAGATAGAGAACAAAGTCTTACTTTCCACAGAAACTTGAGCACAGGTCCGATCATCCTTTGACTCACAGACATACTCTCCAGAATCACTGCCCGTTGCACGGTTAATGGTCAACGATCGTTCACGACCTTCTGCTTTAATTACAATTCGCCTGCTGGGAAGGATCTCTTGACCATCTTTTAGCCATTGGACATCCCCTTTAGGCTTGCAGAGTTCACATCTTAGAGTGATGGTGTCATCCTTGTACGCATTGATGTGTTGTAAGCCTCGCACAAATGTCAGTGGCAGCTCTGAGTGACCAAAAATAGGAAATGTACAGTCTTTAAGAAAATGAAAAAGAATGATTTCAAAATTGATGATCTATGCATTCACTGAACCCATTTCATCCAATTCCAGTGTCACATACCCCAAACACCACTGAATGCCAAGTAGGTACCAAACCTAAATGGTGCATCAGTCCAAACCCCCTCGTTCTTGGCCAGTTTAGAGGAGTACCTGATTAACCAAAAATGGATCAAAGTATCTGCTCTTAAAACCTTGGTATCATCATGTGGAAGGCAGGAGGGAATCCTTGTTAGGGTGTCACACTATCACAGGAAAAAGGCAGGCACCCACACTCATCAAGACTCAGGTCTTTTTAAAGTCATTACTGAATTACTGAAGGTGCACATAAAACAATGTGAACATGGAGAAAACAGGCCACACAGACAACCATTTGGCTGGGCATCCAACTCAGATCCATGAAGCAATGAAGGAACACAATTAAACAAGCTATCACCATGCTGCCATAGGATTGATGCACATTTAAAAAAAATGTTTACCTTTTCATTCATAGCAAGACCATAGATTGTGAAGTAAAAAAAGGAAACTTATCAAATTCTCTATTGGACATCATGTTATTGATGATCCCATAGTTTCTGATTAAGTCATAAGCTACTTTTCCAAAACAAACAGTAAATGATTAGACACCAACCTTTTACGCTGACAACAAACACCATTTCATCATCCTGAGAGATGCAGGTATACATGCCGCAGTCTTCTTTGCATGTATTTTTCACTATGAGGCTGTGTACTCTTCCTTCTACGCGTGTTTCATATTTATTGCTGTCAAAAATTTGGCTGCGATGCCGTAACCATTTCACAACACTCTTCTCACTTGACAACACAGCCGACATCACAGTGCTCTTGGATTCCACTGCAAGAATTTCTTCTGGCTTTTCCTGCTTGTGTTCAAACTTGATAGGGGCCACTAAAGAAGGAATATATACAGTGCAATATTATTAAAGACCTCAGCCATCCTGCACAAACGCTTTCTCCCTGGTAAAGGATACATGACTGTTAGCATTTGTATAACTCGATTTTACCCTCAAGTCATTTGGCAACTCAGCGACCACTCACTAACATCATCAAATCATGGGCATACCTGTGGTTTTTTTGGTGTTTTTAAAGTATTTTTGAGTGTGTGTATTTTTTTTTTGTACTTTCTGGCCTGTGATACCACTGTCACTAGTTTGCGTCAAGGAACATACAACTTTAATTTAAGCTTAAGATGAATTTGTGCATATGAATCAGTATCCATACTTGAGTGATTACCTGCCTTACATTTGTTGCTTTTTTGGTTAGCCTTCAACTTTTCACAATAAATACCAACTCATATTCAAAACAAACAGATGGATGTTGAGGGACAGAATGAGTTTTCTTGTTAGGAGTGAAATTGTTCTATTGTTCCTCTACAAAACAAAATCCTCTTAACATCACAAAAAGTTGAAGAACAACAATCCAACTTTACATTTATAAATACATAAGCCTTTTTTTTTGCATTTGGAGCGCAATACTTGTTTGGAGTCACACAATGATCCAGAGGTGGGGACTGAACTGGCAACATTATGGGCAACAATTCCCTGGCTGCCTAATAGTCCAGACCAGAGGTGTCCAAAGCCTGCTGGCTTTCATTCTAATTATTTTCTTAATTATTGCCCAGTTTCTGATGCTAATTAACTTTTTTTTTTTTACCTTATTTGTAATTGACTTGATATTTAATATGCCGACCCCTTAATTATTTCTTTCTCCTTAAACAGCCTTCAAACAACGAGAAAGTGAGCAATCCCATGACCAGCTAACCTGTGTCCATCATACAATATCTGAAAAAACAGCGGAAGGTGCGGGTCTCAGTAATGTTGATCTGCTCAGGTCCATAAAACATTTTGATGGTCCTCTTAGAAAAAAGAAAATTAACTGTTTTGGAAATGTCTGCTGTGGCAAAAAGAGAGCATCAGCAAGCCATAGAATTAAATAACGGGTTTAATTAACAAATTAATTAAGAAAGTGGTAGGAGAGAAATCAGTTCGAGTTAGCTGGTCATCTGTTGGCTCACTTCACGTCTTCATTTTTCTTTGGCTGCCATTTAAGGGGAAAAAAAAGTCATTTCAGAGGATGGAGTCTTTAAAAACACGGCAACTAAAATGAAGGGAATAGAAGTCAAGTAACAGTAGAAATTGGTTCAGGATGAAGAAAGTGGCAGGAAGGAAAACAAGCTGTGGCCTACAGGATCGGAGCTGGACACCGCTGTCCTAGACTGAGGCATGTAGTGAAAGATTCCTATCACTGGAACAATGAATACATTATTATGAAATATGATTTGTGATGGGGGTACCATGACATATTGTTTATAAAATATAGAATAAATAATCTCACTTGCAGTATATATTGTAGTTAACCAGAATAGTGTTATTTCTGACTAGAATCAAAAATACATACTCCTTAAAAGTCATGCTTCACAAGATTGTAAAAAGATTACAAAAGAAATCAAATAATTTCAAAAAAGAAAACATCCTTCAAATGCAACAATATAAGCATACAGAACACCACCAGTTACCAATAAAGGCAAAGATGATGAAATAATGAAATTAACCTGATTAAATGTTAAATTGATATAAACAAAGTTCCAGGTGTTATAATAGGTTACCTGCTTGGTTTCCTTCCTATATTAATTATGACATCTCATTCATTCTGGTTTGAATCCTCACCACTGACCTTTAACCTGCAGAGTGAAGTGGATCTCATCAGTGCTGGCATCACATGTGTACACACCGCTGTCAGAAAGCTGAGCCTGGCGGATTGTTAACTTGCGGGATTTCCCATCAGAACTTGAACAGATTCGCTTATCATTGATTTCTCTCCAGTTCCTAAGCCATTGCACTGATGCATCATCCTTGGAGAGTTGGACGCAAAAAGTAACACTACCATTCTCTGAAACTTCGATTGGCTCCATGGCATCTTCTTTGTTCAAGATCTTTAGGGCAGGTTCTTAATATAATAACAAGAAAAATATTTGTTTTTGGCTGCCGTAATTAGAAAATATAATAATATTTCTATCATGTACCAAAGCTTGGATTTTTAGTAATATACTTTGCTCTTGACCAAAAGTCACGTACTTTAATACACCGCCGTGACTTTTGGTTCCAAAGGTGTGACGGAAACACAAGATTTTAGTGTTTGACTGCAGTTTATTCAGTTGTTACCTTCCCTGGAAATTAGGGATGAAGATGAAAGGAAGAGTTTTACAGGCAAACATAGGAGATTCCTCCTTTTTTTCCTTAGGAGAAATTAACACTAATTTTACTTCTATGGACAATTTCTAATTACTTATTACATATGGAATATGTGGGGAGCAATGTTGGACTTTGAAAGCTGTACCACTGATTCATATTGTCACGCACATACGCATGGGAGACAGTTTAAAGGCTTTGGTGATGGTAATTCTCAGCTGATCCAGGGTTTGTCACTCTGTGATTATGTTCTCTCTTTTCCTCTGCAGAAATTAAGACTGACAGCTCTCCTCCTCCGATGTCACTTCATAGGACCCGGACCAACCTCTTCCTGCCAGAACAAGTCCTAACCGTAAGAGCCACCATCTTAGTCATCTGAGGAAGACTCAATTGTGTTTAACACACTTTTTGTTAGCTTTTTTTTGCTTTCAGTTATAAGAGGTTTGCCTTAAGGTGCCCCAACACACTGATGTCTTATCTTGTAGTTACAACGTACAAATCCCATTTCCAGGAAAGTTTGGATATTTTCTAAAATGCAATAAATGCAAAAATCAGTAATTTGTTAATTCTCTTGAACCTTTATTTAACTGACAAAGAAAAGTTGTTCAATGTTTTCACTAACCAACTTAATTGGATTTTGTAAATATAAACAAATTTAAAATCTGATGCCTGCAACACACTTAAAAGGAAAGAAGCACATTTACTACTGTGTTACCTTTTAATTATACCTTTTCATGATTTGGGAATGGAGGATACAATTTTGCAAGCAAAATTTTTGCCTATTCTTACTTGGTACAAGACTACAGCTGCCCTACAGTGCATGGTCACCATTGTCCGACTCTCCTCTTCATGATATGCCATTTTCAAAAGGAGACAGATTTGGACGGCTGGCAGCCAGTCAAGAACAGCAACTCTAGTGTCTACAAAGCCATGCTAAGGCTTGGCAACGTTCTTCTGAAATTACCATGGACTTTCCGGGAAAAGACACATAGCAGCATATGTCTGTTGAATATCCCAATATACACCTCAGTGTCAATGGTACCTTCACACATATGCAAGTCACCCCTGTCCTGGGCGCTTATGCACCCTCAAACCATCACAGATGCAGGCATTGCACCTTTTGTTGATAAAAGTGTGGATAGTCTTTTTATGTTTTTGTCACAGAGATCTCAATGTCCATTTTTCCTGAAAAAAAGCTGAAACGTGGACTCATCTGACCACAGCACATGTCCCCACTGTCTTTTGGTCCATCTGAGGTGAGCTCAGGCCAGAGAACTCAAGACCATTTCTGCATAGAACTGATATATGGCTTCCTCCTTGCTTAATGAAGTTTCAGTTTGTATTTCTTAATGCACTGACAGACCATGTTAAGTGACAAAAATTTTTCTGAAGTGCTTCCGAGTCCATGTGGATATATTTATCAAGTAACATGATGGTTTCTTATGCAGTGCCGCATGAGGACTCGAAGGTCATGCACATTCAACAGTGGTTTCCGGACTTGCCCTTTACGTACAGTACTAAGATTTCTCCACATTCTCTGAATCTTTTCACAGTATTATGTACTATAGATGGTGAAAGACCTGAATTCTTTGAAGTCTTGCTTTGGAAAAGTTCATTTTGTATAGATTGATAATTCACTCTCCAAGTCTGTCAGAACATGATGAGCCACAACTCATCCAAGCTTGCAAAGACTGAGCTCTTAATGGATGCTCCTTTTACACCCAGTCATGATACTCTCACCTGTTAACAAATACCCAACATATTGTGGAATCTTCCAAAATGGTGTTAATTGAATATTCTATAAAAATTTCAGTCTTATCTTACCTCTGTCTCAACTTTTTGTGAATGTGTTGAAGACATCAAATTCAAATGTGTTTATATTTACAAAATACAAATAAGTTGATCAGTGAAAACTTTAAAAATCTTTTCTTTGTACTTTATCAGGTAATAAAGGTTCAAGAAAATTAAAAAATCATGGATTTTTGTTTTAATTGTATTTTAGAAAATATCCCAACTTTTCTAGAAAAGGGGTTTGTAGTTGGACATATCATTTGAGAAGAGAAATAAAGGTTCTTTCAATGTTTGATTCGAACCATGATGGAGAGATGGAGTAACATTGAAAATATACTGCATACATTACTGCATTACTGCCTGCCAACTGGAGAGTCTGTTAAAGACAACATCGAACAATCACAGGCGTAGCCTGTGCCCAAACTAATTAGATCCATTTTTTGTATTTGAGTACATTGGGTTCAACAAGAAACCATATAGTAGGTAAATCAGAACCCAACATTTTTTAGACTGTCAACTTTGCACTGTCTTGCTTGGCACCATAACTGGTAGCATTATCTCGCATGAAAACTCTGGTAGGTCTAAGGGTCTGAAGACTGTCAGAAAGACTGGCACCATCCTGATAAGCTGGTCATAAAATCAAGTCATGCAGAATGTGTGTGTGTTTGTGTGTGTATATATATGAGTGAGAGCGAGAGATCTGATCAGGCCCTCAAAAAAGCAGTATTTACGACTTTTACGCAATTTTCACCTGCTTAAATCCATTAGATTGTTGGTTACGTGGCCACTAGTGAGTGTTGGAAAGCATCCTGGCTTGGATTGACTCACAGAGTTGGGGAAAGTGAGTGCAGATGGTAGTGCTTCTGAACCCAAGTGGGCAGAGTGAGGTGAAGCTGGTGGCGTCAGCATGCAGGCAATAGATAAGGTAGAGATAAGATCAGAGCACTGTTCCAGTAAACCTTGCATGAGGGAGCAAGGGGAAGACAGTGAATTTCATGATGTATAAGGCTACAAAATGTCAGGGAAAATATTCAATTGAAAATCACTGGTCAACAAGCATTTTGCTACTGGGATTCTTTCACCTGTACTTTAACAAATTTCACTTGCTGACTCCAAATCTGAAAACCGTTTTCATCCAGCACGTCCCATTATTTAGTTATGATGTTCCAGGTCTCGGACAACTAGGGTGGCTGGACAGTAAAGGCAATGCATTTCAGCATTTAGGAAATAAGTTTGGTCTCAAGAAAAGAGAAGCCAAAATTAAGGAAGGTGTTCCAGTTGTTCCTGAAATCCGTGAACTGATACTTGACGAGGAGTTCAAAAGGAAACTGAAGCCAACTGAATCAGCACCCTCATTCATGCAGGTTGTCCAGAATTTTCTTGACAGTCACAAAGCAGAGAATTATACTGAGCTTGTGGAGAATATGCTGAAAGTATATTAGCTTACGGGAGCCAGAATGTCACTGAAGATGCATTTTTTACATTCTTATCTCGACTTTTTTCCGCCAAATCTAAGCGATGTCAGAGATAAGCATGGGGAAAGATTTCATCATGATATAAAGGTGATGGAAAACAAATATCAGGGAAAATTCACTCCGAGCATGATGAGTGACTACTATTGGTTCTTGCAAAGAGAGACGGATGTGCAGTACAAGCACAAAAGCGAGTGCCTCCAACATTTCTGGGCACGCTGACCATACTTTTATATTGAGGTAAATTGACATAATTATGCTTTAACGTGTCTCTGGTATCGTCTTCTGGTTTGTTTCAGAATAAACACATCAAAACAATTTTGGTGGGACAGAGTCCAAACTCCAGATATAGTGTTGATATATTATATTGATATTCAAAAGTGTCAAAACGTCAATGATGTGTATTTCAAAAACCTGACGTGCTAGCTTAATTCTGATTTCATATATGAAATCAGTGTAAAAAACTTACTAAAGAGAGAGATGCTCTGAAGTTCCCAGAAGCAAACATAAAATATTTTTTGTAGACCAGTGAAATCACACAAATTGAAGATCTAGGAAATATTATTTTGTTACACAGTACAACCACCAAAGAACAGTATTAAAATATATTCAATAAAGATCAAATACTAAACACTGAAAGTAGATGCACAAATGAGTATTCATTCTGTAAATGGCGCACTGCAAGGCTAAACAAATAGCAGTCTACACTCAACACATTAAAACCTTCAGTCCAAGAACGTAGACTATAATTGTTCAGGCTAATGTGGTCCCAAATATTTATTTTACAGCTTTTGTTCAACAGACAAAGCGCTAAAATCGCATTGTACTTCTATAATTGACATGTTGAGAATGACGATTCTGATGCAGCGAGATGTACAAGTTCACACAGTCTTCAAATATTAAATACAAAAAAAAAAATGCTCTAGTCTTCAAGACCCAGGGTAGAACTGAAATGTACGGGGTGTACATATGGACACGTGCAGATGTTTACAATTTTCATTTTTTACATTCACTTCTTTTAGTGTTTTTCATCAATTTTAGTTATTTTGAAACACTGTGGTGTCAAAGTGCCTGCCCAAGAAAACCAGAAACAGCTGTTGAGCCAGGCACAAAGAAAATTTCTCTTAATCTTGTAAGAAATATTGTTTTAGATAAGGAATTGCATTCAGCATCTCATGGAAACTGGAAAAAAAATGATCATGACAACTAAGCTAAATATGCTAATAAACATTTTAATGATACATTAAATTAGTAAGATGAGTTTACTACTTATCTAATTTTTACACAACAGCCCCACTTGCTGGGAATTGGGAGGCAGTCACCACTTGCCCCTAAAAGCAGAGGCACCACTGACCACAACATATTCATGCATCATAATTTTAGACAAAGACAGAGAATAATAATGAACACAGTTTTATGGTAGTATCAAAAATAACCTCTTCATTTACCAGATCATAATAGGTGCAGTTCCTATATCTGACTGTATCATACGCACATATATACAGTAGACAGTTTATGAAAGAGTGCCTGCATTTTAAGCATCACAGTTTAAATCTTACGAGTGGAACACTAGATTTACCTTGAATTGTTACTGTGGTGACCATTTTGTCATCTCCAGCATCACAAGTGTAATTTCCTGAGTCTAAAGTGGTGAGGCCTGAGATCACCAGTTGTCGCACTGTCCCATGGGATTTTATACGAGTCCGAGAGTCCGCTGTGAGCATCTTTCCATTGAAATACCACTGCACTGTGGCAGTGGGGCGCGACAGCTCACAGGACAGCACTAAGTCATCTCCTGCTATAAGGCTGTGGTGTTCAGGGCTGTCCGTGTTTCCAACAATGAACACTGGTGGCTCTTGAAGACAAGAAAGATAATGCAGTATAAAATTAATTTAAAAGTGATTATTTCTTTTATCTTATTTTCAAAAAACAAATAAAGCGTGCTATAAAAAATATTACATCTACTGTAAATACACTTAGGGAAATTTATAGACTTTTTTATTATGAGAAAAAAAGATTGGGGAATGATTTGTTGCCTTACACATGAATTGATTTTTTTAGTTGTTTTTGGCCATGGTCAGGAGCTATGGGTAGTGACCGAAAGAACGAGGTCGCGAATACAAGCGGCTGAAATGAGTTTCCTCCGCAGGGTGTCTGGGCTTTCCCTTAAAGATAGGGTGAGAAGCTCAGTCATGCGGGAGGGGCTCAGAGTAGAGCCGTTGCTCATCTGCATCGAGAGGAGTCAGATGAGGTGGCTCGGGCATCTGATGAGGATGCCTCCCTGGTGAGGTGTTCCAGGCACGTCTAACCAGGAGGAGGCCCCGGGGAAGACCCAGAACACGCTGGAGGGACTATGTCTCTCGGCTGGCCTGAGAACCCCTTGGGATTCCCCCGGAAGAGTTAAAAGAAGTGGCCGGGGAGAGGGAAGTCTGGGTATATCTGCTCAAGCTGCTGCCCCCGCAACCCAATCTCGGATAAGCGGAAGAGGATGGATGGATGGATGGATGGATGGATAGTTGTTTTTGATAACATAATGGGGAGAGTAGTTTGAGTGCACTTATTTAGCTCCTCAAATCTGTCCAAAAATGTAAAACAATTAAGTTTATTTTATTAGAGTTATGTCTCAGAAACAAGCGGAGTAGTATATTAATGACAGATGGAATATATTAATGATCTAGCATGGAGTATGGAAGACAACAATGGAACAAGTATGTCCAATGACAGTAAACATACAAAAAGCAATAACTAGCAATACTTAACCTAACACAAAATGAGTGAACCATTATTAAAGGAATTAGTTAGGAGCATACCTTTCACCTTAATATGGAAAACGACACTGTCATCTTGAGCATCACAAAAGTACTCTCCAGAATCTGAGATTTCTGCATTTAAAATGACAAGTGACCGGAATGTCCCCTCTTCTTCCAAGCAGATACGATCATTATCGACAATCTTCTCACCATCTTTATACCACTTTACAATGCCATCTATTCGAGACAGCTCACATTCCAGTACCACATCATCTGACACTAGACACTCTTGTTCAGTTTTTAGCTCTTCTTTTCTAAGGATCAGTACTGGTGCCTCTGAAACAAAGTAAAATATAAAAGCAAACTAAATGTGCTGACCGTTGATTTAAAAAACACGTGACTCAAATTGTCACCCCGTTTATGTGAACTCACCGGTGACTTTCACCTTGAATTTCCTCACATCATCTTTAGCATTGCATAAGTACTTCCCCGAATCCTGAAAATTTGCTGATTGTATAGTCAGGCGACGGAAAGTACCATCTTCCTCAATACAGACCCCTTCACGTTCCTCAATTTTCATTCCATCCTTTAGCCAGCACACTACTGCATTTGGCCTTGATACCTCACACTGCAGCTCCAGCGGCTCTCCCACAAAAGATTTAACTAAAAGTGATGATTTATCAGGATGCAAAAATTTCACTGGTGGTTCTGCAGATAAATAATTAGCTACAGTTACACCCTTTGTTACCACATAGGCATGTTCAGATTATTAATGTCAAAATACATCTAATAATTAAATTCTCTAGATGTTAAAACTATACATTTTATTTGTAACATATTTCTAAGTTCCAAATGTCGCTATAATGACATAGTTGCCTCATTGGCATATGCTATGTCCACAAATTTGTCGACGTGCTTTCTGCTGTTGTAAATATAGTTTGGGTGTGTAAGTCATCTTTCAGTGTAGTTTATTTCATATAATCTATAAAATTTCTCTTTTGTAGTTTAACTCAATTTTATTTTTTTATTTTGATGCTATCATTTCGGCACCATTCTGTGAGTTGTTTCTTTTATTCGCAAACATTACTCTTTTGTTTCTATTTTTTGTGACCACGGCCATATTGTTTGTGGTTACCATGTCTATTGCCAGCCCTGTGCTTAAACATTAACATCACATTCGATATCACCACTCATTTCCTATTAAAGATGGCGGGAATAATAAATAATAAATATACCTTTGTTGATATTAGTTCTAGTGAAAATCTCTTTAGTTAAGACCTCAGGTTAGGACCTGTCTTGGCTATCATTTCAGATTAATGAACACTCTCTACATTTCCTGGCCAGATCATTTCTTCAGTTTCTCCAGTCAGATATGTCTGTCTTCATTATGGCAATACTATCCACATTTTATGCAAAATAATTCAAATAATGACTCATGTAGATCTGCAAACTGCAAACCTTATAAAGAACAGATGGAACAAGCAAGATCTCTAAGGATATTATTTGAATAATGTTGCATGTAGACAAAATTAATATCAGAGAGACTACAATTTTTATATGGAAAAAAACCTATAAAATACCCTAATTCTGAACCCTTTTGAATTAATTTCAGTTGAATGTTGGGGCCTATTCTAGAACTATCTACAGCTGGGAAGATAGTCTATCCTTGAATTTTTGAAGAAACCTCATCTATTACAGGAAAAGCATTTGTGTTGTTTTTTTTTTCAGGAAAGCTTTTCATTAATGTTTCCTGTACCTTTCCTCATTCTGTCAAGCAATGTCCCATTTTAGGAATATATAGAAATATTTTTAGGACCTACATCTTCCTTTTTGATTAGATAGAATTTCTCAAAGGCCTTAAATGGTCTTGCTGGCATGACCACCCTGAACTCACTCTTCTCAGTCTCATACTGCTTTCTTCTCTGGAGACTGATCTTTTCGACAATAAATTAAAATTTCAGTCTGTGATCAGCCTTCAAGTGTAATGGCTGTGCAGGACGATGGAGCAATAGATGGTTTGAAATTAGGGTTCAGGAGATGAAGACAGAAAAGCAAGTTAAGGTCTAAGCCAGTAAGTAAGAAATTTAGTATCTATAATAATAAAAGGCAAAGCCCTCACTGACTGACTGACTGACTCACTCACTCACTGACTGACTCACTCATCACTAATTCTCCAACTTCCCGTGTAGGTGGAAGGCTGAAATTTGGCAGGCTCATTCCTTACAGCTTACTTACAAAAGTTAGGCAGGTTTCATTTCGAAATTCAAAGCGTAATGGTCATAACTGGAACATATTTTTTGTCCATACACTGTAATGGAGGAGGCGGAGTCACGTATCGCGTCATCACGCCTCCTACGTAATCACGTGAACTAAAAACAAGGAAGACATTTACAGCACGAGTCACACGCGGGAACGAAGGTAAATGACGTTAATTTTTGACTGTCTTTTAATACTGTGTGAGCATACATATTAACACATGTGCAATTAAACGTGTGCATTTACGGGGTGATTTCTGAGGCTTAAAAGCTCACCTTTTATCAAACGCGGGAAGAAAGGTAACTGACGTTGTTCACTGTCTTTTAATACTGTGTAACCATACATATTAACACATGTCCAATTAAACGTGTGCATTTACGGGGTGATTTCTCAGGCTTAAAAGCTCGCCTTTTACTAAAAAGGTAAATGCAAAACTATTTTCAATCAGTTTATTGAAACGCTCCCGTTAAGGATTGCAATAACATATTCGCGAGATAAAAGAACGAAGTAGGGGGAAATGGAGGAACAGCCGCAAACAGCGAAGAGCAAAAAATTAATTAAACAATTGAGAACGGAGCGAGTTAAGCATACAAGCATGTTCATAAGGGAAACAAAGCACGGTGTAAAATGTAAGTTTAAATGAAGTTTATAGAAACGCTCCCCGCTGCGGATTGCAATAACATACTCGCGAGATAAAAGTTTAATGAGAAGACACGAGGTATAAACGAAGCACACGCCGTGGCGCAACGTTAGGGGCAACAGTTTCAACCATTCTATGATCTGCTTCTCGCAACTGAAAGACGGCACATGGCGGATGTTAGCCGACTTGCTGACCGCAACGTTAGGGGCTTCAACTATGGCGCTGACGCAACATCTCAGTGCCAACACTTTGCAGACTGTACTTAAAAGACACGCCCTCCTCACTGGACAGTTAAAAACACCAATCAAACTAACGATGACATCAAGTATTACCCAATCAAAAGTAGGAAAGGAGGCATCTTCATAAAATGCGTGTGGGATGATTTGCATGAGACGCTGCTTTAAAAAAAAAATGATAAAAAAAATACGGGATAAATCCCGTCCAGTATTGATTCAAAACGGGACGCGCAATTTCATTCTCAAATGCGGCACGATTCCGTATTTTAAAGGACGGGTGGCAACCCTACAGTGCCAGGTAACCACCCATACAATCAGATTGTGATTCAGACTAGGAATGCAATGAATGTAATTACCCCGATCTACATACAAGGCGAAAGTCTTGCAACATTCAAAGATGATGGTTTGGGATAATTAGTACTTATTAAGTACAACATTGAACATAAAAGAGCTTATGAAGCCTTGAACCGAAAAAAGCAAGATCTCAGAGATTGTAAAAAAAAAAAAGGAGGTAATGTCGTTTTACTCGCTGTAGATTTTAGTCAAACATTACCAGTTATTCCACGAGGGAGACCAGCAGATGAACTCAACGCGTGTTTAAAATCCATGCTTCTCCCACGGTCGGTTATATGTCGCGTGTTCTCGGGTAGGTATACCAAAAAATGTATACATTTAAGCATGTAATGGGCAAAGAAAAAATGAGGTATACCCGAAGGCACTGCAGTAGTACTCAATGTAACTTTACTTCTTAAATGTTAATGTTTTACCGTTTAATAATTTATACGCTTCTTATATATTGTTCAAATTCTTTTATCAAAATACCAGTGACAGCGCAATGCACGATAACATGGACTGAATACACCATACGCATCTGCCCACGGCCGCCCTGGTGTGCGCAGATAGGAGTTGATTCTAAAATAAAATAAACATAAAAAGAGTAATACATTCATCACCCATAAAGCGGATAGCAGACGTGACGTATTATATGTGTACCATATTTCAAGTCAATACGTGAAACGGTTTGCAAGCTACATGTGATTTAAAATCCTGGACAGACCAACGAAAAGCCACGGTAGCAAATTATAGAAGAAGATTTTACTGTTTAATAATTTATATTTATATGAAATGTGCTTCTTATATATTACTTCATATTCTCATATGATAATGATGTTAATGTTGTTTATATTGATTTCTATGTTATTGTAAGTGCATCTATGTGTCTATATGTATGTATGTATGTGTATATATATATATATATATATATATATATATATATATATATATATATATATATATATATATATAAAAAATATATGTGTATATGTATATATAATATATCTGTATATGTGTGTATATGTGTGTGTATATGTGTATATGTATATATATATGACAGCAACACTCATAACAATGACAACACAATTACATTGACAATGATGTTACGTTATTTTTAAAATGTTTCCTTTACTTTTTCATAACCTCTTTAACACACTACTTCTCCACTGCGAAGCGCGGGTATTTTGCTATATATATATATATATATATATATATATGTATGTGTATATATATATGTGTGTATATATATATATATATATATATATATATATATAGATAGATAGATAGATAGATAGATAGATAGATAGATAGATGTGTATGTATGTAGATATACAAATATGTATATATATGTATATATGTTTATATATATGTAGATATACAAATATGTATATGTATATATATGTATATATGTGTATATATATGTAGATATACAAATATGTATATGTATATATATGTATATGTGTCTGCATGTGTGTGTGTATATATATATATATATATATATATATGTATGTGTATATATATGTTGATATATATATATATATGTGGATGTGTATATGTATATATTTATGTATATACAGTATGTTTATGTATATATATGTTTACATAACCTCTTTAACACACTACTTCTCCGCTGCGAAGCGCGGGTATTTTGCTAGTTTATAATAAGCCCAAAATGTGAAGCTGAAATCTAAGCCTAAAATAAAAGGATGTAGCAAGAGGGTCAGGATCCAGAAATTCAAATACTATTTATAAATTGCGAAAGACAAGAATCGAAGTCAGGAAGCGAGTCAAAACCAAGATATCAACTTAATATAATAAGTCGCATGCCAAGCTCGTTGAAGTCATCTTAGTACTCAGATGATTCAGAAATGCATAATGCTTACTTTTATCCTGTCACGGTGATCACATCATGTGACATGAATCTCCAATTGTTAAGCCTAGCAAATGCCTAGAAACTACACAACAACAATGGCAGTATTCATTAAAAAAACAAAACAAAACAATATAGCATCGCAGGAGAGATAATTCAGAAAGAAACATTCATAAAAATGCATCAGAACTAAAAACAAATGAAACCACACTGCAAAAATGTATATGCAAAAACTAGACAAAAACTTTGAACAGGAGCTGTTTTGCTTTTATTTAGCAAACAAATCTGCCAATGGGGTAAGCAATATTTACTTGACAACACCTTGCCTGATGAAAGGGCCTTAGCTGCCTCGAAAGCTTACATTTGTAATCTATTTAGTTAGCCAATAAAAGGTGTCATTTCACCCTATTTTCTCCTGTATCAAGACTTCTTAAAGTAAGCTAAATAATCATAAATACAAATTTTTCAATAAGTCAATAATTCTTACAATAAGGAAGACAACATGTCATGAAATAAATACTTTTCGCCTTGCTTAGATTTCATTTTTTGCAGTGTAATGAATTCTATGACCTAAGAAATCTCTGAAATGACACCTTAATGACTTTTTGAGTCATAAACTATAAATGAAACACACTTATAACTCCAAGACATTACTGGTGCATTAAATTTTACAAGATTTGATGTTATGATATTTGCTTATTGGAAAAATATTGTAAGTCATATGTGAAATGAGTCAGATATCCTCTCTAATCTTCTTAAACTCATTTTATCCTATTCAGGATTGTAGTTGTCGGTCTAACCCAGTAGTATCAGCCACAAAGTGGGAATCAGCTCTGGATGGTTTCATATTCTATTGAGGACTCACTTACACATACCCACCCTAGAGCTGTTTATAACTGCCAGTTACTACAACATGCATCTTTAAGGATGTGGAAGGAAACTGGAGTACCTGAAGAAAAACTTATGTAGCCACTGGAAAAAAATGAGTGAACTCTACACAGGCAGTGGATGGGGACGTGATCTGAACTCAGGACATTGGATCTGTGATGCAACAGTGCAAAGTACTGTGCTGTTTTTGGAATGACAGTAAAGTATTCACTAATCGTTTAGTCAGGTTGTTCAAATTGTCCTATTTAAGTCTGCACTTTCTTCCAAATTGTACCGCAAAGATGATTACAGTAACAACAAAGTAGACTGCATTACACTTGTTCCTTAATCTCTGTGTTGACTTCCATTTAAGTTTTACTGAGACTAAATGGTAAGTAAATATAAATAAATGATTGTTACATTCAGAAACTAATTAGGAAACTAATTACAAAGTGTTAGCAGTGACTTGATTATTAATTCATAAAATAAAATAAATGTAACTTAGGTTAAAAATGAACACACATCTTCACGCTTTATCAGACACTATGTGAATAAAGAGGGACTAACTGCATGACTTCAGCATGGTTTAGTTTTTAGTTAAAGGTCAAATGATGTGCTTTAAGATATTTTGGTGGGATGTAATAACTAAAAATTTTGCATTGTATCTCCCTGAATATTTCTCTGGAAACTTTGTTTTTTTCTTATGTTAGGTTAACTAATGATTCTGAATTGGCCATGTGTCATGAGTGAACCTATGGTAGACTACCAACTGACTTATATTAATATACTGGTAATGTTGTCAAGTGAAATGTGCCTTCTACTGCACTTCTTTAATAAACTGACGGTATTTTGATCATTTTTCTGTCTTCTTTTGTCCTGCACCATATTTTCCATCAGATATATCACATCTTCTGTGAGATATGGTGAGAGGGTATCTTGGTTTAACTTACATCACTCAATGAAATTGCCCGTCAGAAGCTGAGGTGTATTTGAGCTATGGAGCGAGAAAATAATCACACACATACGATTAAAGGAGATCCTTGGGTGCAGTTATTTCAGTTAAATGTAGTGCAAGCATTCGTCAAAGCAAAGGGGAAGATTAATTATTCACAGAGGCACATTGGTTGTAAGATAGCTTGGTTAACTCTTTAAAAGAATTAAGTAGCAATCTTGTGTGGTATTTTGTCTGTTATTAGGACATTGATAAAGATCTGATAGCACGTAATGTCAAAGTAAGTAGATTCAGAAAATGCCAAAAGAAGCAAATACATATTCACAAAATATCACATTTTGCTTATCTCTCTTTGATATGAAAATTGTACTGGAAGCACATCTAATTGGTTAATACAATGGGGAAATGATTACAGATGTGTCTGCAGATTAGTGGTAGGATATAAGAGATTCTCATCATGTTACTGTGTATGATTAACCAACTTTGTTAACTTTTCTAAAGGAAAACAAAAATGAAAATACCTGAAATTATGACATTGAAGGTCACCGAGTCATCAGATGCATCACAGATGTACTCCCCAGAGTCCTCAGCTGATGCACAACAGAGGATAAGTCTTCTGTAAACTCCTTCTTCTTCTAAGATTAAATTTTCACTTCTCTCAACCTCAAGTCCATCTCGGTACCAACGAACTGTTGCATTACTTCTGGAAACTTCACAGGTGAGCAGTACCCTCTCTGAGGTCGTGAATCTAAGATCTACGGGAGACTTATCAGGGTATACAATCTGAACCGCTGGCTCTAAAAAGAGAGTCAAAAGATATGCCAATCTGACTGAAAAGCCTTTAACTGGGTGTATTTCTTATTTGACTTTCAGTTTCTTATAGCATTTATTTTCAACTCTTTGTGCGAGAACTGCTGATTCCCTGGTATTCACTTTTTACAAGGGTATTTAGGAAAAAAAAAAAGCTAAGCACAGTTAACTAGTTTACCTGAAAAGATTCATTGTACGAGGTATGACACAAAAACACAACACTAAACGTATAGTTCGGGGAACCAAGAATGAGATGAAACAAACAAAAAGATGGTTGTTGAACATTTTCTAACTTGTCATGGTGAGAAAAGGCTCACCTCGATCGCTTCACTCAGTACGAGTGGATGCATATTCAAATGTAGACGTTTTCTTACCCTTGTCTGGAAAATGTTGGAGTGCAAGAGTGAACAGCAAGTTGCCATCAAGTTTCTTGTGAAACTGAAGAAATCCGGAACGGAACTTTTTCAGTTATTGACTTAGGATTACAGTAAAGAGTGCATGTCTCATGCATGCATTTTTGAATGGCATAAGTTGGCGCTCAAAGGATAATGGAAAAGAATTGTATAACAAATTCTTGAAAAAGATTTTTTACAAATAAATGAGAACAGATTCTGTTTAGTGGTTAATGCTGCTGCTTCATTGTTCCAGGAAGCTAAATTAGATTCATGGCTTGGTTACTATCTGTGTGGAGTTTGCACATTCTAAAACCATTTGTATGGGTTTTCTCTGGATACGTCAGGCTCTCTCCATATCCAAACACATTCATGTTAGTTTATTTGGTTCTCTAGTGATTTAATCTGGCCAGGTATGAGTGAATATGGCTGTGCATGTGAGCATCCCCCTGGGACAGATGGGTATCCTGTCTGATTGTTACCTGTCTGGTTTTCTTTATCAGGAAAATTAGGTTCAGAAAATCAGTGGATGAATAGATGGGAAAATGAAAGATATGATCTGGTTGTAAGGGACTAATCCTATAGAAATGTAATAAATATTACTAGTATTATATTTTTACTCTAAAATAAGATGCTCTAAATAATAAAAATAATACAGCTTGCAACATTTTCATTAGCAAAATGTTTAGAACAATAAAGGACAAAGTTTGACTTGCCTGTTACAGAAACTTCATAAAATTTTGAGTCGTCGTTAGTATCACAGACATACTCTCCAGAATCTTCAACCTTTCCGTTAAGGATAGTCAGTTTTCGTAGACAACCATCAGATTCCAAGATTACATCTTCGCTTTCCAGGATCTCATGACCATTCTTATACCAATGTACAGCTGCATTTGCACGAGACAGCTCACAATTTAAAACAATCTTGTCTGAAACATTGTACTGCAAGTGGACATCGTCACATGGCTGAATTATTGTAACAGGAGGCTCTAAGAGGGAAAAAAAATATCACCATTATTCTCTTAAAACACCTTCAATATGCAGTAGGCACCATACATCAGCTGTAGCTGTTAGTGGCAGAAGTGTGGAGCCCGCTCCTTAGAACAGCGAGTAAAAAAAAAACCCGGATTCAGTTGTATATGGCATTCACTTGAGAAAAAACATGTGGTGCATATAAACAAGTCAATATCCTTAATAAGTTTGACAAATCATCTCAATAATTATAAAACTTTATGGTAGAAAAGCTCACAATGACAAGCTGTAAGTGCTGAACCTCTGGTTTTTGATTGGTTTTTACAACTTGCCAGTGTATCCAACATGGTGCGTATGGTAACAGTTCACTGATACTGCTGCATAAAATATTATTGATCATATCCACCTCTCTCCAACCTAACTCAGACCTAATTCAATGTCCACATAAGAACAAACAACATAGGAAATGTGTCAAACAAGTGGAGACCATGCAGTCCATAAGGGTTATATGGTTATCTAACAGATACGTCGTCCCAATATCTTACCCAAATCATTTTTAAAAGGTGTCCAGGCTACCACATCAACTACGTGACCCAGTACTTTGTTCTGAATTTCCATGATTGATTGTGTAAAGAAGTACTTATTGTCTACTATCAAATATACTGCTTAATTTCTACTAGTACATGATTCAGTGATTTACTGAAGAAATTCTTCTGATTCAATTCTAAAGTATTGATATAATTCTTTATTATCACTTTTCACAGTAGTGAATTATGAAGACCACAGGAAGAAATTTGAGTGGTAAAAAATGGTAAGTCATCTTCACAACTTTAAATGATGTTGGTCTGATTTACATCGAGATGCTACACAGTAACATAGAAGTTACAAACACTGGCTCTCTATTATAAGTTCCATTTTGAAAGATTTTAACCATGAGTGTCAGATATAAGTTATTTAAAAGCAAGTAATGCAAAGCCACCATGTGCTTTAATACATGTAGAGATTAAAGCAAAAAAATGTTTAACCCTGAAACTTTGGACAGGAGGTTATTATAAAAGCTGCAATATCTGAAACAACATGAAAATGAATTTGTGCAAAATTTCAATATCACATTATGTCAAAAATCCATATATTGAAAGTGCTTTATTTTTATTCCACATTTCATATGCACACATCCGATGAGTATATTTTAAGTGAATCATTTTGTTACGACAAATTGAGAATTAACTAGAGTAATAACTGAAATGAAAAAGAACATTTTCATGTTCATTAAATGTGTAAGCAATGAACAACTTCAAAATGCTTCCTTAAGCCTACACAACTATAAATATAAACAAGAAAGCAACATAACAGTAAATGATTAGAAATGCAACACCAATCATTCATTAAGTAATGAATATAACTGCAAAATATGGTAACATTTACAGTATTTCTTTAAACAAGTGTAGCATAGAATCTATTATGTGCTCACTCTTTCAGGATTATACAAAAAAGAAATCCTGTAGCTGACCAAAACATGCAATCTTGAAAGAACTGTTTTCACAGAAGTCAAATAGTTGTTAAGTTATTGTGAATAACGGGTTATGCTCCACAATAAATGTCTCAATATGTGTGATTGGATTGCATGTACTGCGTGGCAAAGACACAGACGCAGCTGTACTGCCTGTTGCTCCTGGCAGTGTTGATTTGTACTGAAGACCCCAAGCATCTTTCTTGAGCGTCTGACCCACATTGTGCCATACCAGTAACTTTTTTCCAGTCATGTCATATGTGGCTTCAAAAGCTACATTCAGCTGCTATTGGAGACGTGGGTTTTCTGGTGAAAATTTCATGTGAATGCCGTATGCCATACAAAGGTGTTAAAAATCTACAATCAGGTCAATCAGACCTGTGGTCAAGTTGTATTTGGATCTGTATAATTCAGGCTTAATGTGTTTAGTATGCATTTTATTTTCTGAAAAAATATGCATTTTTCTTTAATTACTCGTTGTTTGGACCAACTAACAAATCAGTAGCAGCTTCCCAAAAGCCCAACTAGAAATTCAACTGAATGCAACCTAGTGGGAATGTCAACGGTGTGAACAAAGTACACAAACAAACACCAGGTTTGTTTAATTTGTTACACCATGCACTAGTGTATTATGCTCTATACCCCGATGTTCCCCCAGCATGCCCACCACCATTTATTTTTAGCACCTTGCTCTATTGCACTTGTGTCTTCCATAACTTATATTTCTTTAGCTGAAACTTTTGATCGTGTTCTCAGTGCGCTCATATGCGACTCTCAGGAAGCAGTTTGCGGATGATTGGTCAACAGACTAACCTGCCTGCATAACTTTAGTATAATTCCAAGAATACTATTACAATCTATCCAAAGCAAAAGTCTGCATTGTTGGTTTTTCACATGATTAATAAAATGGTGTTATGGTCAGAGAATATTTTAAATGAATATAAATCGGCCACACTCTGGATATTCAGCATGCAGCCAAAAAAGTTTAGTCCTTGTAAATCAAGAAAATGTTCAGAGGAAGAAACTACATAATCTATCTATCTATCTATCTATCTATCTATCTATCTATCTATCTATCTATCTATCTATCTATCTATCTATCTATCTATCTATCTATCTATCTATCTATCTAAAAAGGTGTGAATCTGATGTGTGCATCTAAGCGTTCAAAACACACAAGTCACATATATTAATTATTGGGTGAAGATATACTGTAGTATATATGCTGCTATTTGTTAGTAATGCCTGGATGATCCTTGCATGTTTGTACAATCTAAAGCATTTACATGCCAGTGTCAATACCCAGAAATAGGGGTATAGTGGTCTGTGAAATTTAGGATAAGATGGACCATTGAAACACTGGATTGGGGTACAGTATGTCAAGGAGTTGCTGGTGAACGTCATCTTCTTGTGGTCACTTTTTTTCAGAGTTATCCCTGGAACCACTTGAATAGCAGCCGGTTAATGTGTAAATGGATAGGAAAATGGAAGATTTAAATTTAAAAGGTAAAGAAACAACTGAGGTATGAGGAGGAAATATTGAACTATGATTTAGATGAAAAATAATAATTAAATCAACATTATACTCATTTTAAATTTTCAAAATAAAACACCTGGATGTTTTGTACCTCGAATGTTGACCTTGAAGATCATGGTGTCGTCTACAGCGTGGCAGGCATATACTCCTGAATCAGAGAGCTTTGCTGCCTGGATGATGAGCCTCCTCATTGTTCCTTCTGACTGGACTGTGATGTCTTCTCCTGCCTGAATTTCTGCCCCATCTTTGTACCAGTGAACAGGAGCGTCAGATCGAGAGAGCTCACAATACAACACAACAGGCTCCGACTCCAAGACTGTTTTGTGCAGGTCCCCTTCGGGAACAGGAATGAATTTCACAGGTGGTGCTGCAAGATAGAAAAACGATTCAGTGGGCTAAATGAAAGCAAACCACATCATTTACGTAAGGTATGCCAAGATTATACAGGCACTCTGTTCAGTGCAGTGCTTGGTACTATCAAACAGTATGCTATACCCTCACATACACCCAAAACAACATCTCAAGACTTGCACATTACGTTCAGTATGCCAGAGTCAGTTCTATGATGGACTAGTTATATCTTGCTGAGGAGGTGGACACTTCCAAAGTGTATTCTGTTATTCACAACTTCAATTAAAACCAACCTTTTTTACTCAACCCACACTACAATGAAAGACAAAATTAGTACTAAAGAAAGAAAACTGCACTTAGTTCATTTGTTTTAAAGCTCGGTTACACCCCCAAATCTAAGCAGCTACAAGATCCTAATTAAAGCTAATTAATTTATTAATACTGAAATGGAACCCCACTCACTATTTTTTTGCATTTTTAGCGTATCATTTTACCCCCAAAAGTATCATATTAAAACTGCATTCTTGTAATTATAGGTTATGTTTGGTTTAGAATCCATTTTTCTATATTAATAAATTTGATTTTGGTAATATTACTGTATTTTAAAAATTGTTTGCCTTTCGAATGTCATAAAGATGGTGTTGTTCCATTTTCAAGTTTCTGTAAAAACAGTTAAGGCTTGCGTGGGATTTAAATTCTTTCTGGATAGTGTTTTGGACATTGGTATTTTGCCAGTCTGATTTTTTGTTTTGACCTTGGCCGTTACAACAGTCACTCCCTTAGTCTTGTGCTTTTGTGAACTGCATTTTTCAGTCTGGGCAGAAGACGTAAATAAAATTTGTTAGCCATGACTTTTATGATATATTTTACATTGTTTTGTTTGACTGCCAGTCTTCTTTTTTCCTATGATCTATAATGACGTTAGTGTCATAGCAATGTATGTAGTAAAATGAGGCAACTTCTGACTGTTGTGATCTGCATTTTTAAGGAATTTCTGTGCTTTTTATGAAGTGTTTCCTAAAAATATTTATGCATACTTAGGTGCTTTTTAACTCATGGATTTTGGATGTGACCTTAGTTTGAGTTGAATTATTTTACCATCTGTTCTGCAACACCATTTTGTTTCTCATGGGCATGGCCATTTTGTGGAACAGCTTTTGCTGCATAGCTAGGGAATTGAAAAGAAGTTAGTGACTGTGACATCACGTAGTCATTGGTATAAAGGTCATGAAAAAGGAAAAAAACAAAAAAGAAACAAAGAATTTGTTGGTTGTCTATTTGTGAGCAAATTTCTTGGTTAACAAATTTTGTACTATGACTTTTTGACTTCACTTTAGGGTATTGTTTTGTTTAGTACCTGGTTACCTATCTTGTCTGTCCTTTGGTTATCACCTGGTTATTTTCTAAAACAATTGCTACCTTTCTCACTCTAGCAATATAGTGACCGCACATATTGACAGAAATTCAAATTGCTTCTATTTTGTGATGTTTTTTAACATTATCTGCATCCCTGGATAATTGTTCACTTTGTTTTTGAATCTACTTAGTCTATTTCATTTTTTTTTTTGTTTTTTATTCCTCACATTTGAGGTGATTTTGTTTGGGTTTTTTTAGGCAGGCATTTATTTAACCATATAGGGTCAGATAAGTGAAGCTAACCCTTGCGAGCTCTGCCATAGTTCCTCAATTTAGCTTTTGTTTATGAGCTTACTACTGGGTTTTGTTTATAATTTAAAACTATGCGTGGAAGTTGTTTTATCTAACTGTGCTTTCTAATAGAAATTTTCAGTGATTCATGTGGAAGTTACAGAAGTTTTATTTTGAAAAGAAATGCTGTCATGTTTAATTTTCTTTTAACTACAGAAGAAGCTCTTCCTTTAAGTAGACTTTTTTTATAAATTACACTAAATGGCAAAGCCTTATAAATGTGACACTAGTGAAACAAAATAAGGTCTTGCCCGTATGTTAAAGCCTGACAACCTCATTTTGCTCTTTATAATTATATGTTGGTTTGTTTTTGTCTTAGATTAACAGACCACCAGCCGACCAGACAACAAAAGAAAAAAGGTACAAAATCTCCACATATAATTCCTAACGAGGGTGCTCAAATCATGCAGTTGATGAAAAGAAAGTAGTTAATCATTATTTTCCATCCTGGTGCTCACTTTTCTTGTTAAAATGTTACAAGAACAGTTAATTCAGTATTCATGAAAGAAAACCTTCATGTTTAGTAATGTGAAAAAAAAAAGTAAGAAGGTTAATTCACTCTTGACTGACTCAGCTAAAACACATCCAGTCACCTTCAATATTCACATTAAAAGTGAGGACAGCATCTACAGCATCACAGCTGTATACTCCAGAATGCGAGAAGTCGGTGGATGGGATGAGCAGTCTTCTGGTGGTGCCCTCTGATTGGATTTCAAAGTCTTCTTGTCGAAGTTCTTGTTTGTCTTTGTACCAGTGTACCACCGCAGACGGATCTGACACTTCACAGGTCAGAACAAGTGGGCTGCCTGCTTCAAGATTTTTGTTGAGATCCACTTCAGAAAGGGGGGCAACCGTCACTGGTGGAGCTACGGGCGGATTAATTTGATAGTAAATTTTTGAAGCATCTGAATCAAAGGTCATTTTGACTACATTCTAATCAGAAGAAACATAACTTTTCATAACAGTTATTTCATAAGTAAGGTATATATTTCTGAAAGAGCAGCATTGTAATCTTAATTGAAAATCTAAAAAAAAAAGATTTTGGCCACTATGTATTACCAGAAGTTGTAATCTAAAATATCTTTGTCATCTTTTATAAAAAAGGATTATCATTAAATGATATCAAACTCATAATCTTGGTACAGTTACATTCATGTTACTTTTGTATTGCACGTCCAGTCCATTTCTCATTCTCTTTTACAGCCGCACATAATAAATTGTTTCTACACTGGAAAAATGTTTCATGATTTCTTGTTGTCCATAACTTGTTGATGTGTATTATCACTTCTGAGAGGTATGTGGGGCCTTGTCCTGGGGCCTTGCTCTGTTTGAAATTTACCAATTACCTCACTTTGAAATTTGACGTAAAACAAAAGCATGCAATGAAGAGGACAAGGCCTCCGGAGAAATAAGTTTAGTAAAAATAAAAAACATTCCCCTTTTTTATTTTATGCATTAAGAAATGACTAAAAGTGGTAGAGGGTGGCACAGTGGCGCAGTGGGTAGCACTGCTGCCTTGCAGTAAGGAGACCCGGGTTCACTTCCTGTGTCCTCCCTGTGTGGAGTTTGCATGTTCTCCCCGTGTCTTCGTGGGTTTCCTTCGGGTGCTCCGGTTTCCTCCCACAGTCCAAAGACATGCAGGTTAGGTGCATTGGCGATTCTAAATTGTCCCTAGTGTGTGCTTGGTGTGTGTGTGTGTGTGTGTGTGTGTGTGTGCGTGTGTGTGTGTGTGTGTGTGTGTGTGTCCTGCAGTGGGCTGGCGCCCTGCTCAGGATTTGTTCCTGCCTTGCACCCTGTGTTGGCTGGGATTAGCTCCAGCGGACCCCTGTGACCCTGTTTTAGGATATAGCGGGTTGGACGATGACTGACTGACTAAAAGTGGTAGAAAAAAACAAGCTACTGTATTATCTATACATTACAGAATGATAAATACCTATGATATAGTCCTATACATTTTGTCGTCATATATGAATTATTTACCAATGGACCTGCTTGACCTTGACTGATATCACAAACAAGTTGGTATAAAGTGAAAGATACAATTAATTTTTATTTTACTAGTAGCAACTAAGCAATTTGTAATGGCTCTGTCACTTTATATGGTTTTTCCAGTGATTATGTGTCACAAACTTCTTTTACATAATCTTAGCGAGTTGGGAGCAGTCAGGACATGTTTTGGTGACCACCGGTCATGTAATCTGACATCACCAACAGCTCAGTCCAACCAGTCTGCAATTCACATAGGTCTGATGTTGTGTTAAGTTGTAGGGGTAGGCGTATGTGCTCATGAGAGCTGACAGCCAATGAGCACTCACCCAGACGTAGAGTTTATGCGTAGAGTTCATAGAAATAAGGAATATGGTTTTCAGCATGGCCCCCCATCCCTTTCAATGAAACAATTCAGTATCCATGAGTCAGAATAACCAAAGGGGACTGCTTACCCACATTTGGTGAAATGTTTGAGTATCCCTGAGTTGAAATGTTCAATGAAATGATCGAGTCTCACTCTGAAACCACAAGTGAGAAATAGTGCACTGCTTTAAATTACTCAGAGTCCGCACTCTGCATTACTATGTTGCCCAGGCGACTGTGGGGATCTTAACATTAGCCTTGAATATAATGGTCAATGGACAACACCCACATGGTGCAATGAATGTTGTCACACACGTGTGCATGGGAGGCAGCTAAAGGGCTTGAATGAGGGCAATTCCACACCAGACCAGGGGGTGATGGAGTGTACTTATTCTTTCTCTCTTTCTACTGCAGACCAATTATGGGAAATCCCGCCTGCTCTCAATGACTTCTGGTTCCGGCCTTGATAACTTCACTTCTGGTTCTGGCCCTGATGACCTCACTTCCTCTACTCTCCCTTAAAACCACCATCATTGCCTGATCAAGTTCAGTTCTGTTTTGCACTCAAATCTGTACACATATGTACTCTTTATTCAACGCTTTTGCAGCCAGGAAAAATTAAATGGGTGGCTGCCCCAGAACTTTTGTCTCATCTTTGACAATGGTCATTTGAAAACAAGCACAAAACAGAATGGTCACCTGACAATATAGCAGGATAGTGTCAGACTTGAGTGATATCACATAAAGGATTAATGGGATTAATTACTAGACTTTCATTATTCTCTGTATTGCAATGTACCATGCAGAATACTCTGGTTTACAATATTGTCTGTGATGACTGTAAACCTGCTCTCAAAATGCTGTAGCCTTGCATAGACACTAGGTTCTACTGAACATGTTCTCCTTCCCATCAGGCACTATTAAGTAAGGCCTTTGGTAGCATAAAACTGCAGTCATGTTTGAGGAAGAGAAGTGGAACAGGCTGGAGGTGCAGTGCAAAATAGATATTGTTCATTCATTCATTCAACTTATGTACAGTATCTCTTTTTTAAATTATGGTCATGCTAATTTTTATTTCAACCTAAAAATAAATACATACATCTAATCATATATTAATAAATACATAAATGTATCAATATATTATTACTTCAGGTTAGTGTCCTTCCCAAATACCATCCAGTACTGCTGATTTATATATTACAAAGAGACACAGTACCCAATGGCAACAAGATTTTTCCAAACCTTTCTTCTAAAAATATAAAAATTCATTAGGCAAATTACTAACTACCACTCATTAGTTAAACATTTACTTTTATAGCTCCTTTCAGAGTGAACACTATCAAAAGGCTTTTAAAAATAAGGGTTAGGTTTACATATAATTCCATTTAAACTATAGCAAAAAAAGAGTATCAAGAAAAAAGGCCAAAAGCGGCCTATAGGAAAGAGGGTTCATCAGTAGGGTATTTTGATGAACTTTTCTTCATGGTAAATACAAGAGGAGACAGTGACTGATTATTAGGCATCGCCCCACTTGGATTTTATGGCAAGGAACTGAGGTCTGATCTTCCATTGAGCTTCAACTGAGAGGTAAGTGAAAATAAGAGCTCCTTAGGAGGAGGTTAGAGCAGGCAGGCGCTTATTGCCAGAAAAGAGTATTATATTTGGGTTTTCATTGTGCCAAATGGAAGAGAACTACTACCTGGAGAGAAAAGGCAAAAAGCGTTATAAGATTGTCAATACAGTTTTGTGTTCAGCATGCAAGTACATAATGGTTGGCTGAAAGCACCACACACACAGATAATAACAGTGCTAATTGCTCAAGTTACAAGTTCTCTTTACCTTTCTCAATTAAAACTTCCATGTGAGTGGTCCACAGTGGGGTTGAGATATAAAGGATGTGATTTAATTTTGGGCATGAAGAAGGAATGAGATTTCTATTATAATGGCTCAAGATGGCATATTTAAGTGGGGGTGTATCAAAGAGTTTGACATACTTGTTCCCATGCAGCAGCTACTTTATTCCCTTAGGTGACAGCGATGCTGACATCTAGAGCCTTTCTTCTTTAGTTCATCAAGTTAGGACACTTGTGTGTTCAGTACACAGAGTGGCTGATGAAAGTTAATGGTCAGTCTGCACTGGGGGACAACTAATAATGTGTTCAGTTGTGCTGAATTTAAATGAAGAAGAGCTTAGTAGTGACAAAAGGTAAACTTTGTTATGGTGCAGTGATGGTACCTTGTGCGAGTGAGTGCCTTATGGGGTCATCCTTGGGTGAACACATGGAGATTTAAGAGTAATGCACAGTCTATAAATTGCTATTCATATCCACCCTTGGAACAGAGGAGGATATATCTAAAGATGCATGATGTAACTTCCACCCCACTTCTAAAGACTCCCATTTTCCAGACCCACACTATAAAAGAAAAGCCACCACCAGAAGTCAGCATTTGTTTTAAGGATATTAACACCTCTAGTACAGAAGATGGCAGTAATGCACCAGTAATGACAGTTTAAAAACTGTCAATGAAATAAGAAGAAGAAGAAGTCGGCATTCGATGCGAAGCACCTGATGAGAGGAACAAATCTCCCCATGCAAGACAATCCTAATGTCCTGTCTCCCTTCTTGTTTCCCCACTACACAATAGACTTCCAGTATGATACCAGCACTTACCACCTACAGAAATTCTCAGATGACTTCTTAACCATAGGCTGCATTAATAATGAAGGCAAGTTGGAATACATGAGGCTTGTAGAGAACTTTGTCTTGTAGTGCATGGAAAACCACCTGCAACTCAACATCAGCAAGACAAAAGAGTTGGTGGTGAGTTTCTGGCATGCCAAAGAGCCTCTGAGACCAGTCACCACTCATGGGGAGAATGCGGAGGTGATGTAGAGCTAAAATTACTTGGGGGTTCATATAAACAGCAAGCTGAACTGGTCTGAAAACACAGTGGCACTGCATAAGAAGTGCCAGAGCAGACTGTCTGAGGAGACTCAGGTCTTTGGATGTATGGAGCAAGCTGATGGAAATATTCTACCAGTGTGAAGTAATCAGTGTATTGTTCTATGCTATGGTCTCCTGGGGAAGCATTGTGAGCTCAAAAGATGCACAATGGCTGAACAGACTTATGAGGAAAGCCTGCTCCAACATAGGACAAACCCCCAGACACAATGGACCCTGTTGTTAAAAAGAAGATGGTGGCAAAATTGGACGCCAGCATTAAAAAAAACCTCCAGGAAACTCCCTTTTGGACCTGTTTTAGCCACAAGCTCATTCCACCATGCTGTGCTAAGAAGAGCCTCTGGGGATCTTTTCTACCTTTGTCAGAAAATTTCATGCTTCTTCAAAATGTTCTACTTTAACTTCATTTTGCAATTTCTGCAAAATATACAGTTGTTTATTGTGTATTTATTTCTCCATCTATTGATTGATTGCAATATTTGTTCTGTGAAGCTGTATCTTTGTCTTTTATGTTTCTGCTGCTGTATGCATCTAAATTTCCCCTTGTGATTAATAAAGTTTTTCTAATGTAATGTAATCTAATCTAATCTAATCACTGCACAATTGGCCCTGTGTGCCATCTAGTATTTGATTTTTTCCAGACTTATTCTTATTACAAAAAACAATTAAAAACGATTTTCCCATTTCGGACCCCAACTATTATGATTGCCTGACTTGTCTCTTTTATTAAAAATGATAACGGTGAAATTGTAATGTCCTGGTCTATAGAAGTTCCTCTGTATTCCTCTTTATTATTAGTCATTTAGATTGTTTGCTTCTTTTGTCACGTGCGTGCGCATGGGAAACAGCCTGAAGGCTTGTGTGATGGTAAATCTCTGCTGACACAAGAGGTGACACTGTGTATTAACAACTTCTCATCTCCCCCTTCTTCAGAAAACATGATTGACACCATTCCATCTGACATCACCTCCAGATTTCGTCCACCTCAAACAAACGCCTTAAATACAGAAAAGTCGTTATCCTAACTACCTTAGACGACACGATTTGGCATTATAACACATATTTTCTTTGCATTTATTGTTGAGAATTAAACAGTGTTGGCCGCAAGGTGCCCCCTTGTTACTTTTACACCTTATTACACAGTAGGGTTAGACTGCATGGCTTGCACTTTTATTCAAGGAGTAATCTGAGAAGTAACAGGAAAACTGAGCAGGAATTATATTGCTTGACTTTTTTCAAATTATATTATGTTATGTAAAGTTTAATATTTGTCATGAAAGGTATTACATTAAAAAATAGATAATGACTAAAATCATGTGAGAATGTCAAAACTTTACTTTTCAGCATAAACAAGAATCCCTTAAGTCGGCAGATAAAATTTTGACAGGAATATCCATATAAATTGTGATATAACTAAAAATGAAGATGTTTCAGGAGAAATACGTGCTTCTTTGATTGAAAAAAATACAATCAGGCCACATCTAAAACTTATAAAATCCACTATTAAGGGCTTAGACATTGTTAGGAATTTAAAGAAAACCATGATGTCATGTTCCATCCATCCATTGTCTCCCGCTTATCCGAGGTCGGGTCGCGGGGGCAGCAGCTTGAGCAGAGATGCCCAGACTTCCCTCTCCCCGGCCACTTCTTCTAGCTCTTCCGGGAGAATCCCAAGTCTGCCAATCCAGAGGCACTGTCCCTGATGTCCATGCGATGTTGCAGAGGCGTGTCAACCAAGACAGTCCTACAACATCCAGAGCCTTGAGGAACTCCGGGCATATCTCATCCACCCCCGGGGCCCTGCCACCAAGGAGTTTTTTGACCACCTCGGTGACCTCAGTCCCAGAGATGGGGGAGCCCACCTCTGAGTCCCCAGGCTCTGCTTCCTCATTGGAAGGCATGTTAATGGAATTGAGGAGGTCTTCGAAAGTACTCCCCCCACTGACCCACAACGTCCCGAGTCGAGGTCAGCAGCGCACCATCCCCACCATATACAGTGTTGACACTGCACTGCTTCCCCTTCCCGAGACGCCGGATGGTGGACCAGAACCTCCTCGAAGCCGTCCGAAAGTCGTTCTCCATGGCCTCCCCAAACTCCTCCCACGCCCGAGTTTTTGCCTCAGCAACCACCAAAGCCGCATTCCGCTTGGCCTGCCGGTACCTATCAGCTGCCTCCAGGGTCCCACAGGACAAAAGGGTCCTGTAGGACTCCTTCTTCAGCTTGACGGCATCCTTCACCGCCGGTGTCCACCAACGGGTTCGGGGATTGCCGCCACGACAGGCACCGACCACCTTACGGCCACAGCTCCGGTCAGCTGCCTCAACAATAGAGGCACGGAACATGGCCCATTCGGACTCAATGTCCCCCACCTCCCTCGGGATGTGGTCGAAGTTCTGCCGGAGGTGGGAGTTGAAGCTACTTCTGACAGGGGGCTCTGCCAGACGTTCCCAGCACACCCTCACAACACGTTTGGGCCTACCACGCCTGACCGGCATCCTCCCCCACCATCGAAGCCAACTCACCACCAGGTGGTGATCAGTTGACAGCTCCGCCCCTCTCTTCACCCGAGTGTCCAAGACATGTGGCTGCAAGTCCGACGACACGACCACAAAGTCGATCATCGAACTGAGGCCTAGGGTGTCCTGTTGCCAAGTGCACATATGAACACCCCTATGCTTGAACATGGTGTTCGTTATGGACAATCCGTGACGAGCACAGAAGTCCAATAACAAAACACCGCTCGGGTTCAGATCGGGGGGGGCATTCCTCCCAATCACGCCTTTCCAGGTCTCACTGTCATTGCCCACATGAGCATTGAAGTCTCCCAGCAGAACAAGGGAGTCCCCAGAAGGTATGCCCTCTAGCACCCCCTCCAGGGACTCCAAAAAGTGTGGGTACTCCGAACTGCTGTTTGGTGCATACGCACAAACAACAGTTAGGACCCGTCCCCCCACCCGAAGGTGAAGGGAGGCTACCCTCTCGTCCACCGGGGTAAACCCCAATGTACAGGCTCCAAGTCGGGGGGCAATAAGTATACCCACACCCGCTCGGCACCTCTCACTGGGGGCAACTCCAGAGTGGTACAGAGTCCAGCCCCTCTCAAGGAGATTGGTTCCAGAGTCCAAGCTGTGCGTTGAGGTGAGTCCGACTATATCTAGCCGGAACCTCTCAACTTCGCGCACAAGCTCAGGCTCCTTCCCCTTCAGAGAGGTGACATTCCACGTCCCAAGAGCCAGCTTCTGTAGCCGAGGATTGGACCCCCAAGGTCCCCGCCTTCGGCCACCACCCAACTCACAATGCACCCAACCTCCTTGGCCCCTCCCATAGGTGGTGAACCCATGGGAAGGGGGACCCACGTTGCCTCTTCGGGCTGTGTTTATGTTTATTTTTTTAAATCAAGTATCCCATTATGACATCATCAAGTGTCACCATTTTGAAACTTGGTTGCAGTGGTGCGGGGTATCACAAGGGGTCGTATCCTACATGCATGTGACATCACTGTGCATGTTCATGTGGTTTTGGTGGCCATGTTTAATTTCTGCAAACAAATGAAAAGACTTGAGATTTCTAGATTCTTGAGGAATTTCTTTTTGCTGAAAGTATTCAGTCTGAATTTTTGGCTACCTTTTTGTTTTACCCTTTTGTTTGCTGATCTGTAATTGTATGGTGTTGTGATCCGTGCTACATTTACACCTGTTTATGTCACTTTTTTTGACCCTTATTTTCATAAAAAGGCACTGTCTAAATCCATATTTACACTACATTTTTATTCAAAACTTGAATGTCAACAGTAGCGTTTTCACTTCGTTTACAAAAGCATCTAGTTAAGGTTTGTCTACATTGCGCATGCACACATCAGCAGAAAGATCCTTGAAGGAATGTTAAAGCCGCTAGCCATGAACTTCGTTACAAAACTGTGGTGACTGGTAAATGATTTGACTTTTGTGCATGTATGTGGCATTCATGCACTCAAAATGAAATTTAGATGCATACAGGTAAGCAACACAACAAGCACCATGGAAAGCAATTCTTCTATTTCAGCTATGCTGGAATATGTTTTTTTCCTATGAAGGGTGACCAATCAGGGAATGAGATGCTTTAATGAGCAGGGTCCAGTTATGGAATGGCTACTCAATAAGAACAAACAAATCATAATGCAATTAGAGTCTGCATTTTCAAAAGTCTACATTTTCACTCATCTACCTTGCAACGCTGAGCTGGTATTTTCAAAAGTCTCAGTTTGTGTGGGTTTAAATCGGCAGTGTAAATGAAAATGGTGACTAATATCCATGTTGTTAAATGAAAACATAGTAGAGTTGGGTAAACTGAAGTAAACATTTCTTTGTGCGGCTTAATTAGCGGCTTTTGATTTATTCTCTAAGTAATTGGTTTTGCCATGTCTGGGATAACCCTCTTCAATGCTGCTGCAAAAGATTTTTTTTTTTACAATTCAACATACTTTTTTTTAAATATATTTCAAATGCAATTTTGATGACTCCAAAGCACATACAGATATCCATGATGTCTCACATTGCATTTAGAAAAATCTGCAAAAAAAGGACACCATTTAGTATGTTATAAGGTTACCTTATCAGATACCTTTTATTTGAAACAAAGTCAGCTTTAATGTCTCTATCATATATGAACAGAAGATAAATTTAGATTTATGTAATAAATAATAATATCTTCATTAAAGCAGCAGGAAAATATAGTAGCACAAAGTGAATCAAATCTAAAGTTACCTTTGACGTCGACGAGGAAGCTCACTGCATCGTTAGTAGAGTCACAGCGGTAAACTCCGGAATGAGAGGCCCCTGCAGAATCGATGATCAGGCGCCTTACTGTTCCTTCAGACTGCATATTAATGTTGCTGTCTTGGTGAATTTCCTCTCCATCTTTGTACCAGCACACTTGGGCCTCAGCATCTGACACCTCACAGGAAAGAACAACCGGAGTGCCTGTCTGAACAACCTTCTTACAGTCCTCTTCTGGAAGAGCCGCAAACTTCATTGGTGGAGCTATAGCACAGGGGAGTTCATTTTTATTTTTCAGCAGACTTACATTTGTAGCATTTTAGTTATCACAAAAGAATCATGGCTGTGAACATTACATGATTTTATAGAATAGGCAGGCAGTGGGATGTAATGATTAAGGCTTTGCACTTCAGACCCTGAGACTGTGGGTTCAAATCCCCTAACCGACACACTGTGACCTTGAGGAAGTCACTCCACCTGCCTGTGCTCCAGTTGGAAAAACAAAAGAAACAGCTCCAATTGTATTTGATATTGTTGTAAGCTGCCTTATACTGTATAAAGGAGTCAGCCACACTGTATGTGATAATAGCATGGCTCCTGATTTTATGTAATGTGGTTATTTTTATTATTATTATTTTACCACGCTTATTTTAACTTCACCTGGTTGTTGTCTGGTACAAATCTTGTAATTGATATTTAACTCACTTCCTATTGTCCAAATGATTTGAAGTTTTGCACACTTACTCACTTCCGATGACAATACACGAATCCATAATCAGTTTCACTAATTGATCAATTAATCCATGTAAATTAAGAAATGAAATTTTCATATGAAGAATAGTTCAAGATTTCACCAATAGATGGCACTAGTAACGGATAGAAATATTAAAGGAAGTGTTAAAATGTTGATTACAAAAGCATGGTCATTTTCATCAATCAACATTCAAAAAACACTTCTTAAAATCTTAGCAAAAGCACCCACCTTTTATTTTACGAGTGGTGTATGAGAGACTTATTTTTTTACTTTTTAGTACACTTTTTAACTTAATATAAGCATGGTTTTTAAAAAGTATTTATATATATATATACTGTATATATATTATTGTGGAAACAGCATAGCAGTACAATCCAAATACATCATATCTAGCATTCCGACTACTGCTGTCAAACCTTTATTAGTGCGCTGCTGGCTGGGAATTGTGTTTTACACCAAAGTGGACTGTCGTGCACAAATAAAACGGCTTTTATCAAGTGCTTTTAAAGATGCTCTTGATTCAGTTATCAGTAAATATATGCAGGTAAGCTCTTGCATAAGAAGCAAAAGATGTGCCATTTAGTGTTAATGTAAACAAAATCATAGTAGCTAAACTCAAAATCATAAAGCTAGACTGCTTCATTTTATGTGACACCTTCATAGTGAGTATCATCAATAATATAAAATGTTCGCACTGCGTTGTTCCTGATGTGCTTAAAAGCAATGGCCTGTGTGTTCTATTAGACTGACTACTGTGAGAAGTGAAACAATATTATAATCTGGCACTAGTTTAATGGAGTCACATCATATTAAGCGTCTTTTTATTTAATATTATAAGTATTGCTTTGTTTGTGTGGCTTTTGGCACTGGCAGCTGACTTTAAAACAGGACGTAGAAAACTATGGCAAGCCAAATGAATTTTTGCAGATATCTCAAAAAAAATGCCAGATATTTTAAAATGTAATTCACCTGTACAGATATCAGTGTCATGTTTCAGCTAGGGACGTTTTCCTTGTTCAATTTTATGTAATATTTTTTGTTACTTTTCAAATATAATTTTGGATATTGTGTTATTCATTCTGTTTTTGGTTTTGTTCTTTCTGTGCTTTTTCTATTTAATATTGCATTGCTTAAAAATAGCTTTTGTGTATTACGTTAACTTATATATATTAGTTTTTTTTGTTCATTGCTCTGTCGCCTTTATGTAGAGCCTCAAGTAATGGGCCACATAACATTACAGCCGGGGGAACAGACGGAATAACAGCTTAGGCGTTGCATGTTTTGATCTAATTTGTTTATCCATTTTTTTTACACAAAGCCTATTTTTATTCTCTTTTCTTACCTTGCCTTTTGAAAGATTTTTTTACATTTTTATTAAATACAGTATTTCAATATAAATAAAATTTGTTCTGGTTTGTCAAGAGTTGTTACAACTGTTTCCCTCTCTCCAGTTCTGGACACGTTTTTATACTGGTTGTTTAAAAGCCTTAGCCCCATTTTTGGGCCTTTAAAGCCCAATGTCTGCCATTTGAGTTTGGGGCGAGTGACAGGAATCACTGCACCCTGAAACTAATATATATTTATTAACAGTAACTTCCTTTATAATGTAAGATATCTGCAATACATTTCATATCTAAAATAGATATTCAGATATCCCAGTTTGTCCTTGCATACATTTTACAATATCTGAAATCTGATTTGTAATCACTTCCAAAATCACTTCCTGTGCAATTTTCTGTTCTTTCATTGTGACTTGTTTATTTTATGATATCTCTGAATATATATGAGATATCTCCAAATGCACAGGAGTACTTTTGAGATTTTGAGATAACTTAAAATATATTTCAGATATCTAAAACATGAATGCAAGGCTATTCTGAGATATCAGGAAACATCCATCCATCCATTTTCCAACCCGCTGAATCCGAACACAGGGTCACGGGGGTCTGCTGGAGCCAATTCCAGCCAACACAGGGCACAAGGCAGGAACCAATCCCGGACAGGGTGCCAACCCACCGCAGTATCAGGAAACACATTTGAGATATCTATAAGTGTATTTCACATATCTGAAAATGATACGCTATCTTAAAATAATAATAATAATAATAGTCTCTTTAAAGATATCTCAAAATAAAATTTAAGATTTATTTAAAAATTGACCCAGCTTAGCACACTTCTTACCCTGGACAAACCACTGAGGTTTATTGAAAATTAGGATGTAATAAATTCCTTTCAAAGTGAAAAAGCAGCAGGCCCTGATAGTTATTCAACAGAAATTTTATAAAAGAATGCCTGGTAAAGTCTTTCTAATAATGTTAGCTGTGTTTGAAGACGCAAAAGGTGACAGTATTTTACCCAACACCCTATACTATCTTTCCAAAGAAAAATAAAAAACCCTTTGGAATGTTCATCTTATAGATTGCTGAATAATGACGTAAAAGTATTGGCTACAGTTTTCACGAAAAGAATTGAGAAAGTGTATCCCATAATAATATCACAAGGACAAACTGGATTTATTAAAAGCACACAGCTATCATCAAATGTTTTCCATTTGTTGGATGCACTGTACCAAGCTCCAAAACGTTTTAGTTTTCTACACAGAAAAAACTTTTGATAAAGTAGAATGGGGATATCTGTTTTCTGTTTAGGGCAATTTTGAGTTTAGACCTAATTGTTTTAATTTTTTCCATGTTTTTCAAGACTTTACTTGAGGTTTTATACATACAGTTATAGGGTATTGGGGTTGTGGAAGACATTTCTGGTGTATATTTTTCGTTTTGAACTCATTTTATAAGAGATGTAAATATTTTACATATTTCCTAACTATAATTTGTTTTTCATGGGAGCCTCCAATTTGTAGGTTCTTTGAATACTGTTGCTGTAACATCATCACGTCAACAGCATAAAAGTCAGCAGTACTCACTTGCTGATTATCCAAGATTGTGGATAAAAATGATTGTAACTTGTTACTGTGTGCTTTGCTTTTTTTTACCTTGTGGGATATGGCCGGCCATTCATCCCGGCCAATATCCCCAGGCCGCCAGATGGAGCCCTCCCTGCAACGTGGAGGTGCCCCGAATTCCAGCAGGGCATTTGGACATTGGAGTTTTAATGCATAGCCCTGCTGGATACTATGGGGGCCGCAAGGGGACGCTGCAGGGAGGCCCAGGGACTTCTATTTGCACTATAACCCGGAAGTACGTCCCAGTCACAGGGACAGAAGAAATGACATACTTCCGGGATGAAGGAAAGGAGTTTTCACCTGACCCGGAAGTGTTAAGAGTCACATGGACTGAGGGACAGAAACACTTCCAGGTCAAGAAGTATAAAAGGACTATGGGTAACCCCAGCAGATCGAGCCGAGTTGGGAGGAAGGGTGACTGAGCTGCTGGGAGGTGTGGAGGAATTGTTATTATTGAGTATTCATTGTTTATTAAGTATAGTGGAGGTGGAGGGTGGTTTGTGAACATTTATTATTATAATAAATTTATTTTAGACTTTTATCTGGTGTCTGGCGTCTGGTCCGAGGGTTCAAGGGAGCGATAGCGCCCCCTATCTGTCACAACCTTAAATATCAAGCCTTTGAGTTCCGTTCGTCTGACCACAATTTTGAGTTTTGGTGAAAAATAACACTACTTTTAGGTTTAGATCCTTCATAAAAATTTCATTTACATTTCCCATCAGGCATAGCACAAATATTGTTGCCTGGATCAAGTTACTTTACTCAACCCAAATGACTCTTGGTGTAACTTTGATTCATTCAAGCTGCTGCTTCTGGTGTCAGCACTGATGCATTCAACTCTTTTTGTAAATGGTGAGAAATTAAGAAGCAACATCAGTTTCCTTCAACTAGAAATTTGTCTACCTAGTCGGGAAGTGGTGTGAGATGTGATTTTAGCATACAACCCCATCCAACTGAATGAACTGAGAACTGGGAGTGAAAATTATTGTGCTTTTTGTTTACAATTAAATCAGGGTTTGCTACTTCATAAATGAAAACCAACATGTCTCATATGCATGATACATGAATTCAGTCCATCCAGTGATTTTAAACCTTTTTCATGAACTCTGAGGATCTGTTACTTTTAATTTGACTCACACTTGTTCGCTGTGGGTTATACATCAATTTACAAAATGGCAATTTAATAACAATGGATTTTGAAATTAATAAAAATATGTACAAAGACTAATAGGAAAAGTTTTGGGACACACTGTACTATATACGTCATAGGTGGGCTGTGGCTGTGTGATGGGGCAGATGTCCTCATTGAGATGCTGTGACTGTGTGCAAGTACACTGCATAAAAATGCATATGCAAAACTTTAAAGGGAGTTGTTTTGCTTTTATTTATCAAAAAATCTGCCAATGGGGTAAGCAAAATTTCTTAAAGTAAGCTAAATAATCATAAATATACAATTTTGGATAAGTCAATAATTCTTACAATAAGGAAAACAAGAGTTAATGTCATGATATAAATACTTTTAATTTGCTTAGACTTAATTTTGTACAGTGTAGGACTAGTTGTTGTTCAGTCCATGTGTCTCTGCCTAATACTTCAACTCCTTTCTTGCAATGCTGGCGTGAGTGATGTTACTCCAAGTGTGCAAGAAAAACGGGCAATTAAAATTTATGTTATATTCAGAAAAAGTGATCAAGAAACTTTTAAAGTGGGGAACAACAAACTGTAATGGTAGTCAGGTGGTGAAAGTATTTCACAGACAGAGAGAAAATATTTATCTAATAAAAATGTGAAAAACTGAATTGATGACAAAAAAATCACTGATGCACTTTTTGGGGACATTTTTGGTGCACTGCAAAAACATTATCCAGTATAATAGAAACATTAAATGTAGAGCTGAGCCCCAAGCAATCTTCAGAGGTGCAATTCCAGGAATACTCTCAAAAGATTTAATTCAGTCCTTCCATCCATCCATTTGTACACTCTTAAAAATAATGGTTCTTTAATGGCACTTTAGTGGGTTGTGTGGTTTCTCATAAAACTATTGCTTGACAAATAACCAATTAATTCTTGGAAGGGTTCTTTGCCTTTGTGGTTTGAAAATGTTTCTAATATGAAGACAACATGGAAATCTTTAATGCATAGACCAAGAAAACCTGAACTTAGTCTGTGTGATTGTATGCTGCAACAGTCCTTTTCAAACCATGAACCCACTGGAATTTCACAAATCTGTTATCAGTTCATGGTTATTTTTGGAACCTGTTCCGGGTCTAAGTATAAATAATGGTTCCTTCTGAAATCTTCACATGGATGGTTCTTTGGAGAACAAAAATGGTTATCCTATGGCAGCGCTCTGAAGAAATAGTCTAGCACCTTTATTTGTAAGAGTGTACATAAAAAATAATAAATACAAAGTAACAAAATTAAGTAAAGTTCATTTCAAAGAATACTAAGAAGCTTTAGGGCCTACCTTGAACTTCAACCTTGAATGTGATGACATCATCAAGGACATCACAGCTGTATATTCCAGAATGACTGAAATCTGCTGACTGAAGAATTAGGCTTCTCATCATGCCCTCTGATTGGATTTGAAGGTCTTCTTGTGGATGAAGTTCTTTCCCATCCTTGAACCACCGAACTGCAGCGTTTTGGTCTGAGACCTCACAGTACAGCCCTATGGGGCTGCCAGCCTCGATCTTTCTATCGCGCTCTGTTTCTGGTAGAATGGAAAATTTCACAGGTGGTGCTGAAATGACAAATTAAACAATACTATTCATTTCATATTGACCAATTTTTTAAGAAAAAGTATAATACATTTGTAGACATGTTATGAAACAACTCTTCAAATTATTTTAACTTCATCACTGCATACTCTATTATTCTGTGCTGCATGTTTTAGTGGACAGTACACAGATTTTGCTTTTGTAGGATTTTCCTTTGTGGCTACTGAGGACTTAAATGTCAAAAGCATCAATTATTCAAATTGGTGGCACAGAGACAATGAACGGGGCAGTGGTAGTAAGGTAGTGAGGGCATTTCAAAGGGAGCAAGAAAAAGAGGTGAAAAAAGCTGAGAAGCAAAGAGAAGGCAAATGGGTGTTCATTCTCAAAGGGCATTGATGTTGTCAATAAATAGACAGGATTGTATGAAAACCTTATTCTCGCGACTCAAAACAAACAAAATATCCCTTTATTTCACAAAACTATTGCAGTATTTTGTTATTTCACAAAAGATTTTGCCTGGTGTGGTCAATATCATCATGCACACATGTGCTCTGGCCTGCCTGTGGCTAGTGAGGGACAAATTAAGAAGTGAACAAAAGACATAGGAATTCACTGAAACCTGCTTGCGTTGAACTGTAAATTGAATTGGTCCAGTGTAGGGTCATAGAGAAGCCAGTGATCATCGCAGCAGCACTGCAGTTTTATATCGAAATGAAACTGAACCATTGCTTGAACTGTGAATTGGCTATCAGGCATTGACACAGAAAGTGAAAATGATGCATGATATGGCACTGTACGACCAAACCAGCAGATATATTCCCAGTGAATTCTGTCGTGTGAAGCTTCACCAGGGTGCAATAGTAGCGGCATGATAAAAATACAAAATAATTCTGATCAAGTGCAAGGACAAGCAAGATGTTAGCCCTCTAAGCTCTGAGGAAGAGGAGAAGGAAGAGGTTGGGAACATGCACTGATACAGCGCATTGCTGCACCCACCACACGACGAACCACCTAAGGATCCCAAATTAGGATGCAAGCAGAAGGTTAGAAAATACAATGACACGCGCTACCATTTTGTAAAAATGTTGCTATGGTGCTGTGTGCTGCTGGGCCACTTGCACCACCTGAGGTGTGGCAGGTAACATTATGGAGGCCACTTTATTTAAGATGAAGCTTTGGGCAGCAAAATTTCTTACAAATAAAGGAAAGTTCCAAAGAAGAGTTCTAGTTTCTCAAGCAAATCACTTTAAAAGGATAGAATCATGATTTGACAAAATGTTTGTTTTGGCCTTTGATTAATTCCCTGATCTGTTCCCTCTGTGCCATTTCCTGCTTTTTTTCCTTTGTATTTCCTTTTTTTGTTTTCTCTGTATCGATTTTGAAGTAAATGGCTGTATCTGCTATGCCAGTGGTTCCCAAACTCAGTCCTGGGGACCCACTGTGGCTGCAGGTTTTTGTTCCAACCAACTTCTGTTTTTCATTGGACTCTTAGCCTAATTAAGTGAGTCAATATTGCACAGTTTCTGTGTTTGGGAGTCAATGTAAAAATTACAAAATAAGTTTGGTAGATTTTTATTAAAATGTAATAAGCAGTTATATGGGGAGTATGTATTTTTTTTAAGTTGTTAACAGTATTTTCAACCTAATTTTCATTCTGCTTTTCCAGGTGTTCTGGTTATTTAATTGATTATTTACTAATTAGTGGGTCTGACACTGAAGTCCTGGGTGTCTGCTGTGCTGTTGTTAATTGTCACTATTGGGGTTAAATGAAGGGAGCAAACTACACAGGAAAAGGGGAAAACAATAGGAAAACAACAAAAGAAAGTTAAACATTTATAGCTTTAGAAAAAAAATAGAAATATTTCTAAATGTCATATAAATGTGAAAAACATACTGTTATGTTTAATTGAGTGGTATGCCATTGTAATGTTTTTTGACAATAAAATAAAACTTTATATGTGTAACTAAAAAAAAACTTTGCTTTTCCCAGTTTTTGTATGGAAAGATGGAAACAATCATGATATCTCTCTACGTACAAATTGAACTTTTTAAAGAGATTCTTGACAGCTCAGGACATGGAAGTGGTCACATGTTGGTATCATTTTATAAGATGTGATCTATCTAACAGCAGACACATACCTTGTACACAAAGAACTGCTGAATCCCTTACTCCGTAAGCAATAAAAGTAATTTCTGATCTGTCATCACACATTTGTACATCTTTGAGGAGCAGGAAATGCTGTGTACGATAGTGGTGAATAACACATTTCTCATTTTCTTGGAGCTGGGTTCCATTTAAAAACCAGGTTCCAATCACAGAAGCAGAGAGCTCAATAAAAAATTCTGCATCAGTGCCCGCAGGTACCAGGGCATCTTGTAGAGGGGTCTGAATCCGGGCAACTGGAACTGAAAGGAAAAAAACAAATGAAGGACGAATTCCTTACCTTTTAACATCAGGCCATAACATTACCAACAGGTTTTAGTGGTCCCACTAAGTTTGTAAGCTGTACATCAGTACTTCCCAAAAATATAACAAAATACATTATGTTAAGACTACTGTTATGCAAAATTTGTGCCCCTTGAATTGGTTTCAAGGATCTTATTATATTGACTCTCGTTCTACCCTTTAACCAAGTCCCACTTTAAAGTCTTTCTTGAACTTTTACCATGTAATAATATTTTAATGTATTGTGTATTTAGGTAACATTTAGGAAAACACCTAAAAACCCACTGCTACTTACAAATTGTCATGTCTCATCCAGGGTTGTACTCCTGGCAGAGGTTCTAATTTACGTTTTATTTATTTTGTATTTATAATTCACTCTTTTTACATAGATTATGTGCAAGTTTCCTTATTTTTGGTTTTGTCTGTATATAAGCTGTCTTTGTTGTGCTCTGTGTGTTTTGTGGGTGGTCCCCCATGGAGGTGGGGCCACCTACCAATCACCATCAGGAACAGCTCTCCACCCTATAAATCCAAAGGGTCTTCCACAATTCTTGTGAACTGACTTTGGTGTTGTTGAGATTTTGTCCCTTTTTCTGTGTTTTTTGTGTGTGATTGGATTTTCGACTTGTTTGCTCTACTTTTGACTTCAGTTGGATTTTTGTATTGGTACTTTATAAGACTTGAGTTGCCTTTACCTCAGGCAATTCATTCTGCCTTTTGTGCTCTACAGAACTTGCTTTTATTACTTAGCACAGTGTTAAGAACATTTTTTTTATTTTATAAAGAGCCTACGTTTCTTCTAATTACTAGCAGGGGTTTGACAGAGATATCCCCCTCTAGTGGGCATTGTTGGAAGTGCTTTCTGAACTTATTGGGACTTGTGTGCCTTGGGACTCCGAGTTTCCAAGACAAATATGTGCTACTTATCAGTGGTCCGTATAGCGTGCAGCACGGCTCAAGTTCATAGCATTTCTCAAGTTCTTATGTGCGGTTCATGCTTCTCATGTTTATAACCTTGTGCTCATGTCAGTGATGACAAGTTGCCATTTATGTTGACAGTTGATAATGATCACATGGGGGGTAATGGATGTCGGTACAATATGCAACAAAATCAGGGCAACTCAATTTGGACACAAAATGGCTGCACTCATGATTATTTTTCAAAATGGCAATGAGCTGATGTAATCAATATAACAATTCATTAATCAGAAACATTAAAAGTAAAATTAATTCACAAAATAAATCTGTGCAAAACGCATTCCTAGATGTACAAAACAAAGATTCACCTATTTCAGATTTTGAAGTATTTTTCAACAGGTCTGGGGTGTTATTTTCAAAAGGTCCCCACTATATCTCAATTTAGCATACCTGTTGTAATGATATCTGCTTAGTTTTTGCAGTATTTAAATTACTGTATTTTATTGTTATTCTGATGAGGCCTTTTTGTGTTTTGGTATTTTGGAGGCTTACTGTCAATTTATGACCATACCACACATCCAAAAGCATTCTGCATGGCCAAAAGTTTGTGGACACCTGACCATTATACTTATATGAGCTTGATGAACGTCCCTTTTCAAAACCATGACCATTAACATTGAGTTTGGACCTGTCTTTGTTGCATAGAGGTAAAGTCATGCTAGAACAGAAAAGGGCCTTCCCCAACCTGTTGCCACAAAGTTGGAAGTGCCAAATTGTCTAAAATATCACTAACAGTACCCTTCACTAAAACCAAACCGCCTAGTCCAGACCCTGAGAAGCCGAACCAAACTTTTTAGTAGGTACTCTTGCCATCCATCAAACCCAGATTTGACCATCAGACTGCCAAATAGTGAAATGTGATTAATTACTCCAGAGAACATATTTCCACTGATCCAGAGTCCAATTTCAGACAAGCCTTACCGCACTGCAACTAACACTAGGCCTTGCACTTGGTGATGTTGGGCATGTGTGCACCTACTCTATCATGGAAACCCATTTCACAAAGCTCCCAGTGCACAGTTCTTGTGCTGAAGTTACTTCCAGAGGGACAGTATAGTATGTGATTTTTACTAAACACTTGGCAGCCCAGCTTTGTGAGTTTGTGTGGTTTACCACTTCATTGTGGTGGCCGTGAAGTGCAGTGCACAAAAACAAATGAAAGCAAGCAACAAACAATTTATCTAACACAAACACAAACTGGAAATACAAAAAGCAAATAACAAAATGTAAGAACAAATCAAAAAATAAAAAAATATATTGGAAACACAAAAAGTAATCAGAAAAAAACAACTTGAATAAGAAAAAAATGTAAAACTGCACAAAGAAATCAGAAAATCACTAAAACAAATATGAGAAGAAAAAAAAATTATAAAACACAAAAGCAAATTGAATTCGCAAAAATCAGAAAATGTGAGAACGAGTCAGAAAACACCAAATGAAAAAGCAAGCAGACAAAACAGTTGAAAAGCTCATTGAATTGATATGCACGTTCAACTTGTTTTGTGCACAGCTCTTTTCATTTGTTTGCATTTTTGTCGTCATTTTGTTTTGAAGTTGCTACTTTTGTATTTGATGTTTCCAATTTGCTTTTGTGTTTTTAACTTGTTTTTTTTTTTGTTTCCTGACTTCCTGTGTTTTTGTGTTTTCTGGTTTGTTTTATATTATATAAATTATGTTTGCATTTTTTTTTTGTTTTTGCTTTTTCCCAATTATTTTTGTGCTCTCAAATGAGATTTTATGCTCTTTAAACTTGTTCACTTCAGGGCCACCGCACTTGTTTGCTGCGCTGTTGTTGCTTATCCACTTCACAATCATAGAACTTACAGTTGACTGACAGCAGATCTAGCTCATGGGAAATTTTATTTAATGACTTATAGCAAAGGTTGTGTCCTACGACAGTGGCATATTTAAAGTCACAGCTTTGCAACATAAAAGGAAAAAAAAAATATCTTGAGAAACCTTGTGGAGGTTCTTATACAAACTCAGGTTCCTAGCTGTGAGAAAATAGCAGTGGCCACTGCCTGCTTAATGTTAATATTACATTGCTGTAATAAATCCTTACAGTCATTAAACAATGAAAAATATTCTGAGATGTACAGCATGTGACTTTCTATACATAAAGCCATAATTCATTTTAGCAGAACAATATTGCTGGCCAGTATTCTATGATGTAAAATGAAATGGAAGAATCGTATCTTTATCAAAAAAAAAATCTCTTATCCTTCTTCAGTCATTCTGCAGCTGGGGCACAATAAAATAAATTAATACTTGTACCACGGGCAAAGTTACGGAGGTCCCCCATTCAGAAACCAGTCACCACCAAATGCTTTTTTTTTTTACTTATATTAATCATAAATTATTTGAGCTGATCATCCCCCGAATCTTACATCGATCATGGCGCCTCAGGTCCACAAAATGTTTACAATGTCAAAAAAACGCTTATGTGTTGCCCACCCAATTATTTCCAGGCCACCCCTCTTTACAGTGTCTGGCTGTGCTGCTGATTTATACTGAATGTAAATCTCTTCAAATATATTGACAAAACGATTAATCTTGTCAAGCTTCTTTGTAGTGAGTTTTTCATTTTTTAATTATTGCATCCATATCCTGATATCCGGATACCCAGACACTCACATACGCCAACAGACATCATTTAGAAAGTGTCAAATTGTGGAGAACAAGGAAATCTGCTGAATGCTTGAAATAAAAAAGTTTGACTCTGTCAATATTTCCACTATATACAATATATATTATCCATGATAAATGCTGGGAAAGTAAAATATAAAATCATTTCTACATTGATATTAATAAGCTACTAATATTTTGCAGTGCTAATAACTGAAAAGTACATTTCCATTGAGTTATTCATTTTGAGCTGTCATATCCACAGACTTGCTGAGATGCTAACACACAGACAATAAAAAGGATGACAAGTTTTTTATATACTTGGGACACATTAAGATAGAAAATTTGAATAGTTCAGATTCCAAGTATGGCACAATGGTGTCCCCTAGCTGTGTTCCTGAGCCAGTGAAGCCTCCAAGTTAAGTGTCAACTCACATTTGCTAGGCTTGTGCCTATTCCTCACACTTAGCACTTTCCTTAACGTACTAAATTAAACTTTGTTCAGACAGAGGCATAAATATAACTGTCAGACGTCAACTCAAGGAAGAGCAGACATAGAAGGCTAGTGATAACTGCAGTGTTAATTGAGACGTGGGGAATCCTTAAGAGAATGTACAAAATGTCTTGCTGTACCAGCAACACAGGTCAGGGAAATTAAGTGTGAGTTACATGAGCTCAGATGGGTCATCTGCATTTGAGAGTTGAGAGTATGGGATCAAAATATTGGAGGGTATGGCACAGTGATCATGCAAGAAACAGGGATAGATAGATAGATAGATAGATAGATAGATAGATAGATAGATAGATAGATAGATAGATAGATAGATAGATAGATAGATAGATAGATAGATAGATAGATAGATAGATAATGTAGTTTCTTCCTCGAAACTTTTTCTTGATTTACAAGGACTAAACTTTTTTGGCACCATGCTGAATATCCTGAGTGTGGCTGATTTATGTTCATTTAAAATAGGAAAAAGGCACATTATGATACAAAGACAGACTGATAGCACTTTATTTCTGATTACTTTTATTGTAAAAACCTGAATTTTATACAGTTACTGAATTTTATAATCAGTAATGTAATGGTTTATCAAAAATGATTTGTTCACAAGCTGATACTAAACAACAAGGATGTCAAGGTAACCTTCATTTTCAATTAAAAATGAGAGCTTCCTTCTGCCTGTACTTGAATGTTGACAATAATGCATCATCCTAAAGAATTTATTTTGCAGGATCTCCCCTACAGCAAACACAGTACCCATTTGTATTATCTGCGTGATTATTTGTTAAACAGACAGGAAGCCAAGGTGTTGCAAGCAGCTAAGGTGATATGGTGTGGGCTCAGTATCAGTGGCCGGGCTCTTTAAGTAGAATTACATACCAGTTATGTTTTGTTAGCACTTCTGAAAGTAATGGGTGAGCCAAAGTAATCCAGCCAAGTGTTTGGGAAGCCATAGCATAAATCTTCTATGACTCTTGTAGGCTCTAGAGAAGTCTCTTAGATATTAAAAAGAGTTTGTGACAGCTGCTGAAATGAGACTCCTGAAATACAACAGCAAGGATTTCAAATTCAGAGTTAAGAGCCTCAAGTCTAATTTGCTGCTTTTCAATTCTAAAAGGTTCGCTGATGTCATTAAGTAGGCAGTGGTTGTTGCCAAGTCGAAGGGAGGTCATTGAGTAATCTAAAGAATGATTATTATCATTATTAATCTTGACATAGAAGTGAGTATATTTTCAAAAACAATTGGCTTGATTGCCATGCCTCAAACTCTCCTAGCTCTCTTAGCACAGGCCATGACAACTCTTCATGTACACTTTAGCAGTCATAGTTAAGCTCCATTTAAAACCAAGAGCAGTCACGAACACAGAATCCAAGGCGGAATGTTTAAAGGCTAAAGCAGCTGACTGCAGTATTAAAAGACAGATTCAGGGATGCACATAGGAGGTAAGGATGGAGAGGTGGGTGAACAAGAAGATTAGCTTATTCCATTACCAGCGTCTGCAGCTTACATCTCGTGCTTATTTTTTCATCATTCCATTCCAGGAGGCTGTGCTTTTTAGCTTTGTTTCTATTTTGTATTTTCATGTTTTTGTCCTTGTTTAATATTTTTTTAATCATTTTCTGGCTGATTTTTTTATTTCTTTTCCTTATTAGTCTTTATAAATGTAAACACTGGAGAGTGTTTGCTGTTAGTGGTGGCCTATCCTATCAATCAGATGATGCCTGTGAAATGTCAGGAGTTTCTCTTCACTCATGGGAGGTCAGCCATTACAGACTCAAATGCCGGACCCAACCCAGCAGAGGAACGCTCGGTCCTCTCACACCTACATTTACTCATACTGTATCAATTCAGTGTTTTGCTAATTGAATAATTGCGCACATCTTTAGAAGGTGAGAACGAGCTGACATATCATTTTGTTTTTCACCCCTTTAAGGAAGCTTGCACTTTGTTCACACGTTAAACAGCATTTTATTAATGGACCAGAAAACATTTATGAATGTGAAGAGCAGAAACTGTGTGGACGGATGACAATTCCACTTAAAATTACCGTACACCTTAACTTTAGTAGAGTTTTTATTATGTTTTTTGACACCAGGTTTCAGAAACTGGGAGCATAACTGAATCAAGGTAAGTAGTGCATCAGGTAAGCTAATTTCTGTTTTGTATAAAGTGAAACAGAGTTCTGTATTTTAATATATTCTTGTTTATCTTGGCACCAGACTGTGGTGACCTGTTGAATGCTGGTCTGACCTGCCAGTAAGAATTTCGCTGTATTCTGTATCTGTGACAAAACAACTACTACTACTACTACCCAGTGCAAACCCACACAAATACAAGGAGAACACACCAACTTCAGACAGAAGTCAGTGACCTGATTCGATGCCAGAACTTAAGATCATACCCAAATTAAATCAAATTATCTTTGTCATGTAAATATTATATGTACAATGCAGCATGCAGTGAAATGCTTTGTTGCTCAACTCCAATAAATGTGCACTTCAGAAGAATCTAAAAGATTAATAACAATAATACATGATTCGATTTGATTTGGATTTGACATTGAAACAGATGCTGTCAAAATAAGGCAGTAAGTCAAAAATCACTAAACATGACAAAACCATCAAAATAATAAAAAATAACAGTGACAGAGAAGATAAAGTGCAAAAAAACAAGATATCTGGAATTGAACAAATAGCTCAAAAGAGTACTGTACTAAAGGGGCAAGGACCTGTTTTACAGAGAACTGTCATCCCTTGTCACATCAGACACGACTGCTGGAGAAATCAGATGTTAAAGTGAATTAAAAGACTACCATCCATGAAATCAAAAGCTTTGCCTTGAATTGCTATAATGTTTACAACAAACAGTCAACATCAGCTGGATAAGCTGTGCTTGGCAGGCATTCTTTAAAATGCAAGTGCGGCTATATGCTTATTTACAGATCAGCCCACGCAGCTGTACTGTAGTAAAAATAAAATAAACCTTTTATATTGTCAGAACGTAGAAGAGAACAACTAAAGTGCAAAATCCATATGGAATACCTTCCTATAAAAGCCACTCCAGTCTAGTTGTAGGGAATGCAAGAACTGTAATTCACCTCAATATTTTAGAAACTTTAGAGGTAAGGAATAGCAAAATAGAAAATTTGTTTTCTGTAACATTTGTATTTCAAACCACCAACACTGACAATTATAATAATAATAATAATAGTAATAATAATGTGATATTGTTTTATGTCATAACTCTCAAATCCTCACCTCTTAATCTTCTGCAGGAGTAACCGGTGGACTTTTTTGGCTAAGTATGCTCCAGTTTTTCACAGTGTTCCACAGAGATTTTGCCTTACTTTTCCAAACAGATTTTCTGCAGGTTGTTCATGTTAAAGGTGAGTTGTCACATTTCTCTATCTCTTAATAGCAAAAAGTATTCTTTCATGCAAAGACTTTGAAAAAATTGCGATATGAAATGATGCAGCTGTTTGCATATAAGTCACCAGAGTAAAGCTGACTGGTGACATCACAGGTCTAGTACTGAGTAGATGGAAGAACTGAAATCTCAAGAATAAATATCTAGCTTGTCCCCTAACCTCCACGTTGATTTGTAACATTTTGAGTTGTTCCACCAGTTCAATACTAGACCAGGGGTATCACTTGTCCTCACTTCTGTGGCAATTTATATGAAAACAGTTGCATCGTTTCATGCTGCAGTTTTTTCAAAGTGCACAGAGGAAAGAGTGCTTTTCATTATTAAAAGTGTCAAGCCTGTGAATCGGAGGACTCATTTGCAGGCTCTGGGGTGTGAGGGGGCACTGCTTCTAACGCTGTCTTCTCTTTCTTCCACTACAGTGCGTGAAGCTGCCTGATGATGGAAATTAGCTCCACCCGTTCTGGCCGCACCGACATAAAACCAGAGCATCCCATAAGGAGATGTCACTTTGTGGCCCAAGCACACCACAGGACGGAGCTCTGTTAAAACCATTTCAAAACCTTGCTGAAGGAACAAGCTTCTTTCTTATTTTTTCCTCGTCTTGGGATAAATAAAAGAGATGAGCCGGTTGGTGTCCCAAAATTTTTTGCCTGTCCAGGTTCTCATTACTGTACCCCGGCCGCAAAAGATAAAAAGTGACTCTGTTAAACAGATGATACTTGTGCACTGCAGTTTTCAAATAGTGGCAGATATTCTCATTTGGGTCTACACTCTTAAAAATAATGGTTCTTTAATTGCATGTTAAGGCACCATTTTATTTTGGGAAATGTCCTTTGCCTATGAAGTTGGATCTTAGCTCTTCGAAAAACTATCTAATATGTAGAATAAAACTGAAATATGTAAGGTATGGTAGGTTACCAAGCGGAACACTAACAGATTAAGAAAACTTGGATTTAGAATGTGTTACATACGTATGCAGCAAGAATCCTTTTGAAATCATGACCCACTGGTATTTCACAGATACGTGATCTACTGTAGAAACCTGGACCACAATTAGAGTGTCCTGCCATCTTATATAAGAAATGAACAGTGACTTCACACCCATGACAGGTTTCAGTCATGTGGCAGCAATAGCCCAATCAACTATAAACAATATGGCTGTTCTCAAAAAAAAACCACAAACAAATCATATTGCCTACCAGAAAAAAAACATGGCTGTACAGAAACTTCACAAGAATAATGAAAACATAATTTAACAACAAAAGACAAGGTTTTAAGGCAAAGAAAATACAAGTGGAAATGAAAATAACTCGAAGCAAAATGAGCAAAGCATGACAGAAACATCTGGAGAAAGGCCTGTTTGTGAAAGAAACCAGAACTCCATGAAAGTCAGCCTGACCTAGTGAGGCTGAATATCGGGAATAGGGGTCTAGTGCTTCTTGTCAGGTAACCAAAAAACATCTTAAAAGTGTGACAGGAACTAGAAAGGACACTTTATCTTAGCTTTGAGTACAAAAGGATTTCCTCCTAGTATTGGCAAAAACATACTGTTTTGAAAAAGGGACCCTAAACTATCTATCTAAACTGTCAAGGCCCAGAAAAACTGAGAACAGACAGCAATATTTCCAATCCAGAGGTGCTATCCCCAACTCCATGCCATGTGGAAGAGGCTTGTCAGTCAAGGCAGCCTGACAACTTCCTTTAGCCCTGGAGCCTTGCCACTCAGGAGTTTTTTTGACTGTCTCAGCGACTTCAGCTCTATTGATAGGTGAGTCCTCCTCCGAGTCTCCTGACTCTGCTTCTCAAAGAAACATGAGTCAATGCAAATTAGGAGGTACTCCAAGTGCTCCTTTCACCCACCAGCTATATCCCCCTGTGAGTTCAAAAGCACTCCATCCCATCTATAAAACGCATGGGCAAAAACCACTGTTTCACCCTTCTGAGTCACCTGACAGTTTGCCAGAATTAATATCAATGCCTCTTTAACATTGCATTGAGGTTGGGGACAGTGCTTCAGGATTGGCAAACTAGGATGGTGGCACCCATCTTTATGAACCGGGACAGAAGAGTGTGTTCCAACTTTAGGGAGAATCATACTTAGCCACCTGCTTGGGAAGGCCTATGCAAGGGTTCTGGAAAGGAGAATATTGGTCAACTAGACAAGAGTAGGACAGCGAGTTTACTTGATATTTTTGTTTTACATTAATGTGCTAAAGAAAAATGTTTTTATCACTCAAAGCACCTTACTAATCAAGGACAGAATAAATATATATATCCTACTGTTCAATGTTAACAGCATCACATGAGCAGACAATGCTGTATAAAGAGGGACCGATAGAATTTGTGTGTGTTCAGAGAGAGAAAAAAGTAACATTGATTTAAATGGTTTTGATTGAGGAGTAGGAATGGATACCAAAGGTGCTGGAATAAGTAAGTACATGACAAATAGAATCACTGATGGAATTTTATGTATGACAAAGTGGAGATTATGTGAAAAATTCAGCTCAAAAATCACTTGGTTTCTGATTCATGTTTGTCATGGATAGGATGGGATATTATGAAAAGACTATGAGTCCCTGTAGATATCTTACTAAGTTTTGTCAGTTCATTGTAAAGGTGGCAAATGATCACATATTGGGTGTCTGTCCAAGATAACTCCCTCATGATAGCACTACACCTCTTTGTTAAAGGACTTTTTAAGCAGTATAATTCTCAATGACGCAAAGCTAGAAAAGTTTTGAACATGATAGTGGTTTCAACTCAGTGTTTCACTTTCCTTGTTTGTTTCCAAGCCTACATCCAAATGGGCACCTGCATAAGGAAATGGAACAAACTGTTCTAATAGAGATTAACCACCAGATAATAACAGAGGTACTACAGTTGATACAAGACAGAATTCCTGTACTGTGCTTTTGCCACCATGCCCCGGCTATTATGGAGGCGAATGAGGGATCAGTTCACTAATACTGCATGTACAGTATGTGAACAAAATGAAATGGCCATCAAATATACGTTTTACTTAATATGTCAGATTAATTCTGGTTTTACTGTTCCAACATCCAGTTGCTGAGCCTGGCTAACAGTTCAATACCTATGAATAGACACAAGATTGTACATACCATAGAGTTTCAACAACCCTAATGTCAGCTGTGAATTATTTTTAAACAAAGTTTTAGAAGTTGAAGATCCCCTGGGCTAAACTTCTTTGCAAAAATAACTGCACCAGACATATTATGACAGAATGAGCTGCTAAGTTGTAAGCAGAATTTCAGTTTCTGGATTCAGCAATAGTAAGTGGCAAAAGAAGAGACTATTAGCAGTATAAATTTTCCTGATGCATACATTTTTTTAAAGATAATCTCTATCCACTAAATTTAGAACTGTGCTGGTGTTTTAGGCAATGAATTAGAGTGTAATGGATAGGCCTAAAAGATCATATTGTTGTGGAAATTCAAAACTACAGTACAACATCTGTCAGAGGTGTAACAGAATTCACAAAGCTGAGTAACATGTTGGTAGACATCTGGAAGAGACACCACAAGAACAATCTAATTTCATTCTGCCAGATATTGTTAAAAACATTATTGAACTTATTAAAGCCATATCAGACATAACTAAAACAACATTTTATCAGTATTTTAATTATATATACTGTAAATATATTGATGTACTTGAAATTTGCATGTGCCAAAAAGTAATATTCATGTGACATTAAAGTCTCCTCGACAATTTCAAAAATAGGAGAACATTGAATCTTTGAGTATTTATTCATATTAATGTACAAAGATAACAGTTATACTAACACCAGAGTCCATCACATAAATGTTACATAAATATAATAACTTTTAAAATGAAAGCTACCAAAAATGAAACTCTAGCACTTCATTTAAAATAGAAGATATTAACATACCCAAGTGAACAAATTCCGGAAATTCTACGTGCCCACTCCTGCCATACTTATTAAAACTGCAGATGCGGAATCTGTAGTCTGCTTCTGAGGGAACGCTGTCGCCCAGGATCTCCACGGCACTGGCAGAATCAGTGGTCAAGCACTGCAGCCACTCATGGGAACCAGCTTCCTGTCGCTCCAGCACATAGCCTGACGGCGGATTCTTCCGTGAGTCGAGGGCTGGGACCCAAGACATCAAAGCTGCGTTGGCCCGCTCTGTATTCATCTGCACTCCAATGGGACAGCTGGGTGGGCACTGTCGGATGGCTAAAGATAAAAAGCTAAATTAAAAAATAGGTCTTGCTAAATGTATCTCAACACAATAAGAAGAAAAGCACATGTAGTGAAGGTTTTTTCTGTTTATACATTAATTATACATTTGTAAAAAATACTGCCTGATATAAAAAGAAAATATGCAGACATTATTCTTCGGTGATAAAGTCCTTTAATTGCTACATATGTCCTTATTACTACAATGTATTCTGTATTCTGTATGTAACCCTAACCCTACCCATAACCCTAACTAAAATTGCACACACACATACACTCACTCAATTACCTAATTAAGGACTGGACATTAACCTAACATGTCTTTGGGATGCTCACTGAAAATCAGTTTACCTGCACTCTTAAAAATAATGCTTCTTTAATTGCACTTTATAGTTCTTTACTGGTTTGTGTGGTTCCTCATAGAGCCATTGCTTGACTAAGAACCATTTCATACTGTGAAGCATTCTTTGCATATGAAGTTGTTTTGTGAGCTTTGAAAAACTTACAAATATGTGGAAGAACTTAAATCTTTAATATATGGTAAGCTACCTAGAAGAGCACAAACAGGTCAAGAATACTTGGACTTAGCGTGTGTTATTGTATGTCGCAAGAGTTCTTTTAAATCCATGAGCCTTTGGTATTTTACAGATCTGTTACCTTCAATTCATGGATATTTACTGTATGGACGTTGTTACAGAACTAAATAGAGAAAGGTTCTTTCTAGAACATTTGTGTGGATGGGTCTTTTGGGAACTAAAAATGGTTTCCCTATGGCATCACTCTGAAGAACCTCTCAGGCACCTTTATTTTCAAGAGTGTGGCAGTGATATATAAAGCTACCCAACATTTATTGAGCAAAAAGCGACTCAAATAAAGAGTAAAATTTGGCCATGAGAAAGCTACACAGGTAGGAAAAACGTATCTGATAGTAAGCGGACCTAAGTATCAGAAGTACAAATAAAAGTATGATCTCTCAAGTTAAAAAATACAAAAGTTCTTAAAAAAATTAAAATAATTCAGACTACCTTCTTGTGACATTCAGCAGGAGCGGACAGCTCCTGCTCCTTGCAGGAAAAGAAGGCACTCCAGCGTGTAATTAAAACTGCACAGCACATCTCTGGAGCAACCTTCTCCTCCCTACAGGACATCTACACTAGTAGGGTCATCAGGAGGGCGCGCAACATAATTAAAGACAATGCTCATCCTCAACACACGCTTTTCATGCTGCTTCCCTCAGGGAGGCGCTACAGGAGTGTGAAATCACACACCACAAGACTGACACATAGTTTTTTTCCACAAGCAATCAGACTCCTCAACAATGCTAATTGTTAAAGTCAATCCAAACCACAACTCATAGCCTGCACCCTCCACACATCCTTCTACTGATACCAGCATAGGAGAGACATCCCCACCCACAATTACAACAGCACAGGTGAGCAGAGAGCTGAGGAGACTTCGTGCCAGCAAAGCAGCGGGTCCAGATGGAGTATCACCATGACTGCTGAAGGTCTGTGCATCGGAGTTGGGGGGTCCTCTACAGCACATCTTCAACCTGAGCCTGGAACAGGGGAGAGTCCTGAGGCTTTGAGAAAACATCTTGCATCACCCCAGTCCCAAAGGTATCACGTCCTAGTGAGCTGAATGACTTCCAGCCTGTTGCTCTGACATCACATGTGATGAAGACCATGGAGAGGCTGCTGCTTCACCACCTGAGGCCACAGGTTCAACACGCCCTCGACCCTCTGCAGTTTGCATATTAGGAGAAGGTGGGAGCAGAGGATGCCATCATCTATATGCTACACCGATCCCTCTCCCACTTGGACAGAGGCAGTGGTGCTGTAAGAATTATGTTTCTAGACTTCTCTAGCGCCTTCAACACCATCCAACTTCTGCTCCTTAGGGACAAGCTGACAGAGATGGGAGTAGATTCATACCTGTTGGCATGGATCGTGGACTATATTAAAGACAGATCTCAGTATGTGCGTCTCAGGAACTACACGTCTGACATTGTGGTCAGCAACATAGGAGCGCCACAGGGGACTGTACTTTCTCCGGTCCTGTTCAGCCTATATACATCGGTCTTCCAATACAATTCGGAGTCCTGCCACATGCAAAAGTTCGCTGACGACACTGCTATCGCAGGCTGCATCAGGAGTGGGCAGGAGGAGGAGTATAGGGACCTAATCAAGGACTTTGTTAAATGGTGTGACTCAAACCACCTACACCTGAACACCAGCAAAACCAAGGAGCTGGTGGTGGATTTTAGGAGGCCCAGACCCCTCATGGACACCGTGATCATCAGAGGTGACTGTGTGCAGATGGTGCAGACCTATAAATACCTGGGAGTGCAGCTGGATGATAAATTAGACTGGACTGCCAATACTGATGCTCTGTGTAAGAAAGGACAGAGCCGGTTATACTTCCTTAGAAGGCTGGCATCCTTCAACATCTGCAATAAGATGCTGCAGATGTTCTATCAGACTTTTGTGGCGAGTGCCCTTTTCTACGCGGTGGTGTGCTGGGGAGGCAGCATTAAGAAGAAGGACGCCTCACGCCTGGACAAATTGGTGAGGAAGGCAGGCTCTATTGTTGGCATGGAGCTGGACAGCTTGACATCTGTGGCAGAGCGGCGGGTGCTCAGCAGGCTCCTATCAATTATGGAGAATCCACTGCATCCACTAAACAGTGTCATCTCCAGACAGAAGAGCAGCTTCAGCGACAGACTGCTGTCACTGTCCTGCTCCACTGACAGACTGAGAAGATCGTTCCTCCCCCTCTATCTATCTATCTATCTATCTATCTATCTATCTATCTATCTATCTATCTATCTATCTATCTATCTATCTATCTATCTATCTATCTATCTATCTATCTATCTATCTATCTATCATAAATGGTACTGACTGCTGCGGTATGTCATCAGGCAATGTGCACCTTATTTTGTAATCTTATAATTGTAATTGCTATTTGTTTTTATACTTCTTTTGTCTTTCTGTCTTTGTATATGAAGGTGAGCAAGCAAAGCAAGAATTTCATTACATGGTTTTTAACATGTGTTTTTACTGTGTATATGACAAAAAACTTCTTGTATCTTGTATCTTAATGATTGTATCCTAATTTAGTGAGCTCGACACTAATAAGAGTGGTGTCAAGTCTTCCTCCGCTTTAAGGAGATAAGCCATTCCTCAAATTGTCTTCTTAAGGTGGATATTCATAATTCAAAAATGTCTAATCACAATGAATTTAAATGAAAATAAAAACATTTTATGTATTGTCTTGCCCCATAAATTACACCCATTTGTGTTCAAATAATAGTGAACTATATAACAATTGGCATACTGTAAATGGCTAACATTAGCCATCAAAACAAGCCCTAATAAGGCAATGCCTTTTGCAAATGAATGTTTAATTAAGCAGTTTTCCTAGCATTAATCACTTCCAGTTTCATATTCAAAGGAATGGTCTTTTGGTTTTTCTCTGGCTTTTCCAACTAGTTCACAATCTCTTTTGGAGCTGTGATTTCCAGGATAATGTAAGAGTAAATGTGGTAAGATGAGGGAACCAGAGCACGTGGATGCCCATGTAGACCTCACTGCTGCCAGCAGATCAAGCCCACCACTGTTCGGCAGGATGGTGTCTGAAGTTTGAAAATGCAGTGAAGTAAAAATCAAAGTAGACCAAAAAACTTATAATCACTCAAGTAAAGCAGAGGTATTCTCAAAATATGCTTACATTTCATTACTATAAAAACATGTGGTTCGATTACCCGAGAGTGATCTGGCTTGCAGGATCCTCATTGTTGAGGACCCGAGCATCTGGACCAGGCCAAGGAGACACCCATGTAAAACCTGGCTGTGGCAAATACATGGTCATTTCCGGAGGGTGGGACCGGACCGCATGTCTACCTGGGGGGTTGCCAAATGGGATCTCAAGCTGTTTCGTCATGTGGTGGGTGCTGACTTGACCTGACTATAAAACACTGGTACCTAGAGAAAAGCTCATACGGACATGGAGAATTTGCATACCCACAATGACAGTCCATGGTCTAAGATTTGTACTCACAGTGACTATAAGGGAGCAAAATTAACCATTACGCCATCATGATAAGCACTGAAGAATAATTATGAGTCTGATCTTTATTAATGTTAATCTGAAACCACCCAAATGCATTCATTTTTGGTGGATAAACTGTGTTTAACAGGACAACCAGTAATAAACAAATGTGTCTTACATATGAGCTAAAACATGAGTAAACTCATCTACTGTAATTCCCAAAGGCTCATTTACAAAAAGTAAAATAAATTTGTTGCCTCACTAATGGCAATAGTATTAGTCATAATTTATTAAAGTGTTTATTAAAGTATGGATTGTGAGCCATTTTGGGTCAGGAACCATCTTTAATTGACTCATGCTAGGTATTGAATTATAATTGAAGTGAATGAGAAAGGGTCAAGAAAGGTTTGTGGAAAAACTTGTGATGGGTGGCCTCTTATATGGCTGAAATAAACTCCTGGCCCTTCGTTCATCTGTGATTCTTCAAAAAGGGCTCCAAACAAACAACATATGATGATGATTTTCTAAGATGGAAGTAAAATGTTCAGGGGAACAGCACGATGATTGGTTGTTCCGTGGCCATTACGGATCATGAGGACATGCAACTGGCAAAATTGGGTCAAAATAAAAAAACGACTGTTTAGGAGAGTTCCTCATTTCATTCACATTTACTTAAATAAAATGCATAAGATTTTTTTCGTTTATTTTCTCTACAATTAGTATAGGTATTTATGTGTATATACACGTACATATATAGCAAGAATACATCATGTGTCAAACTGTCTACTTCAGGTTTTTAATGGAACTATGTAATTGACTGTTTTTGGAATGACGTCTGTGCATGTGTGTCAGGCTGGAAGTCTGTGGAGACACTAACACTCATTCCAAATGAAACCTGGTCCAGTCATTCACATTATAACATGCTGACCGTCTTATTTATTTTGTGCCAAATCGATCCTGTAGACAATTTAATTTCTTTGCATACATTTGTGCCCAACCAAAGTATGATTGGTGAAGAAGTATATGCATTTTTGTGACAACAAATGATTGAGCCGCTTCATTCTACGTAATAAAATATAGGTGTGACTGTAGAAAAAATCATCCAGCTTTTGATTTGGGTTCACAGTAGAAATTCATTCAAATTGTGATTTGAGGAACTATACATATTATAAAACATCAACCCATTAATTGCTGAAACCTTTTTAACCAATTTCAAATAAAACCCAATATAAAAGAAATTCAATATAAAGAATAAGGTAATGCTTAGAAGTAATAAGGTTTGTATAGCTTTTCAAGTACATCTGCACTAGAGAGGAAACAAACTTGGAAAACTGTAATTTACAGATGTCAAGTAACATACAATGTAAAGTACTTGGGGAGAATGTGCAAACTCAGTATAGCAATCATCATGCTTCCTTTACATATCTAAAATTAATTATGAATAAATGGTGCGCAGAATTAATATTTTTATATTATATTGAATTTTTTTTACATATAAAAAAGTATTGCAAGGAATATTTGCAATCCAGTCCATCACAAATGACTTTTACCTCGGACTCGAAGATGGGCTGAAGTTTTTGATTCACCCACGATGAATGTGACAAGTCCCGAATCCTGAGGGGATGCATTTACGAAAACTAGGAAGTGCGTTTTGCCAAATGACTTGATAATTGTCTGGTGCGTCTCTCTCAGTTCGTTTCCGTCTTTATACCAGTGGACATCCATTTCTTCTTCTTCTACTTCCACACAGAAAGCAGCATTCTCACCTTCTAAAACATCCACTTTCCGGGGGAGCTTACGAACGATGGTTCCTATGAAAAACAAATATCTGTTTTAATATCGCTCTATTATAAAAAAAAATCCTGGAGAGAAACAGTAGGGCGTTGAGACGTGATCTTCACATTAAGATCACCGAAGACAGTTAAAAGACCCGCGAGGACCAAGAGATTGACCCAGGACCGTCTCGCGATGACGTAGAACATGAGATTCTTGCAAGGCACGCCCTACTTACAACCAATATCAAATAAGACCACGGACAGCAAAACACTCAGTCATGTCAAGGCTTTGAGCAGACACAGATCCAGGGTCTCAGCGCATATAAAGCATATAAGGACAATACATTATAAATGAAACGTCGATGACTAAGTGAAGAAGAAAGCAGCGTGGAGAAAAGAGACTCAAAAGTGTTGGAGAGAAAAAAGAGCAAAAAAGAAAAAATAATCTAGGTGCAAATTCAGAAAATAAAGAAAGTAATTATCAGTCCATAACAAGTGGAATTGAAACAAAGCACGTCAATCTGGCTCAGAATTAAAAAACAGAGTAAAAGACAAAGTAGAACTTCATAAACATGTTCACAAACGTTGGCACTATATACATGCAGAGCAGATTATGAAAGCAGTGGGATTCGAAAGGCTCAAAAAAAAAAAAAGTATGCACGACACAAATGTGGAGAAATTTAAAGAATATGAAAGTAGGAAAATTAGAAAGTATAAAAAAAGAAAGTAAAGATCGTAGTAGCGCAAACAAACGGAAATTATTACTTGAAAAAGGAAAAATAATCACCACGGACCAGGTGTCATTGAAAAAAAAGCAGGACAAAGCAAGGTCAGAAATAAAAGGCAGAGTAGAAAACAAAGTAAAACGTCATAAAGAGGTTACAAAACAAAGGGGCCAAACACATGCAGAGAAGGTTAGAAATAATGAAAACTGGAATTCAAAAGCCTCAAAAAAAACGTAGGCGCGAAACACATGCAGAGCAAGATACAGAATATGAAAGCAGAAAAAACGACAGTGTCAAAAAAGAAAGTAAACATCACATTAGCGCAAAAAAAGAGAATTATTACTGGGAGAAATAACTAAAAGGAGAATAGAGATCGAATATATGGACACGGGTGATATGTCAGAAGTATGTAAATATTGTAAGGCTTTGAAGTTTAAGTGAGAGAATTTCAAAAACATGTTTTACCTCACATGCATTTATTGATTACTTTGCAAAAAAAATTATTAACTGCTGATGATGTAGATCATTTTGTCTGTGCTGAAATTCCAAACAGAGAAACCTATCCTGAATTATGGTACAAAGTCATTAAACACATGTCTCACTGACATCATTTAAAAGATTCAGCACATTGGGACTCGAAAGATTCCAAATATTGTTTTTACATAAGTTCTGAAATAAAAGTGAAACTAATGAAATAGCAACAATTCAAAGAAAAAAAAAATCTTAAAAGTGTGTATCCGGAACACCAAACACGGGGGTTGGCGAGCGAAGCGAGCAGGGGGCGAAGCCCCCTAGTTTTCCCAAAAAAATGTTTAATAGGTATTATTTTCACTGACCTATTAACAAAACTGAACTTTTTTAGGTTAATAATAGAAATTTTCACATGTTAAATATTTGTATATTTGCTTAGTTTCAAGATAGGATGTGTAATATGGATTGTACAAATACTCTTATAGAGTGATGAATCCATATGACTGTTTTAAGGCTATTTCAAAATAACACAGTACCTGCAATGGATGGAAGCTTACGCAATACAATATAGTCACAGTGGCTTGTGGGTAATTTGGGCATGCACAGTGCAGCACTCTGGCAATAGTCTACTTGAAGCCAAATTGAAATGAACATGGACTCTCTGCCATCGGATTGCACCATTCTTGAACAACACACTGTAGTGAGATTTCTTTGGGCATAGCAGCCGTCTGCCAAGAAAATCATGATGACCTTCTTTTGGGACATGGAGGGTCCTATTCTGGTACATTTTAAGGAACAATTGGTGACCACTATTGGGCAAGTTACTTTTTACTTATTACTATATAACTTTACTTATTATTAGTTACATTACTTGTTATATTACTATATTACTTTTGACGCCCACGCCCCCATAACAGGGTCGCACAACTAGTGTTGTTTAAAAATGAATCCACTCTATTGGTACAAATAACATTGCAAAGAAGGAGTCAACAATCAAACTGAATAACCACAAATACTGCAGCCTGTATGGAAAGTTATAAATATAAAAATTAAAGTACTAGTCTCTCCTGACTTTTTGGTTTTACCAAACATTTACAAAACATTAAATGTTGCTTCATATTTAGGCTGATATCAATTCCAAACTCCAGTTTTGTTCCTCTGTCTGAAATACAGTGGTGGAAACAAAGTCTATCTGTCCAAGAATTGTCTTCATTAGATTCCATCTCCACATATTCGTTCTCAAGGTAGCCAGCAAACATTTCTCTGTGGCAGCGTAACATTGCTCTTCCTGGCTATTTTCGCAATAATGCATCAAAATGAGGATGACTTAACAGTGGAAATGGGTAGCATCTCCTGTACCTTATACTCAGCAACGATCTTATTCAAATCCCATCCACTTAACTTCTCTCCACTAGAGTGTCCTAATGTGAAATCCAGTTTCAGTTGTTTAGCTGGAATGCACACATCATTGGCTGTAATGGCCTCCCTATCGGCATCAGCGTTTTTTTTCCACAAGTTTCGCATTGCTGCTGTGTTGCAGTGTCAGATGTTTTAATAAAGTTGACATTTAAATAGTTTTGCTGCTGGTATGGAGTTTACAACGAATGACAATGTTCTTTGCATCTTTGACTAGCGTGAAAGGGATGGAAACAATCAGAAAATAGAAGCAAAGTTAAATAGCAAAAGTAAATATATAATTTGTAGTTTTATTGATTAGGTTAAGTACTACATCATTCATTATATTGAAGGACAGAGTATCAGGGCAGTTGTTATAAGTTCCTGTAGAACAAGATAATAAAAGTGAACCTGTGGCATATGTATATAGTATATAGCATACGAGGTGATACACAAAAATAACTGGATTGGTAAAAGAAAAAATATTTATTGATGAATGACAGCATTTTAAACATTGTCACCTTCTATATAGTCCCCCTCCCGATCTCTACACCGCACCATACGTATCTTCCAATCATTGAAACAGTGCTGGAAGTCTTCTTGCTTAAGGCTCTTCAACAGGCTTGCCATTTCTGTCTTCACTTCATCCATTGAAGAAAAATGTGCTCCCTTCAGGTCACTTTTGATTTTTGGGAACAAGAAAAAATCACAGGGAGCTAAATCGGCCGAATAGGGAGGATGATCGAGGACAGGACTATTTTTGTCAGTCAAAAACAGTTTTACAGACAAAGCATTGTGCACAGGAGCGTTGTCTTGTCTTGTGTCACTGTTTGATTTTTTCACCCAACATTGTCGCAGCAACTCTTGTAGCGATTGTTGTGCAAAATACTGACTGGGCTATTCACAGGATATACCTAGCCGATTGGCGGTTTTAGAGGACATGTAGGAAGGGATATAGTTCTATGATTCATGTCTGGCTAACCTCTAGACGATTTTCCAGGAAAGCCCCAAGCCCAGTCCGGTTATTTTTGTGTCTCACCTCTGTGGAAGAATAATTTTAGGGTAACATAGCATTCTTCTTAAAGAAATATCATAAAGGCTTAATAAATGGCAGAAACCTGCTTAGGCACACCAGGAAATCAGACGAAGGTCAAGTGAACAACAAAATGTACATTGAAATATAAGAACTGGTTTAGGAAAAATACTGAGATGGTCAAGTAAGTAAAGAATGTACCAGAAGAAAGGTTGATGTAATATACAAAATGTACTGAAGGATGACTAAGAGAAGACTAAGAAATGTCCTATAAACGAGAATGGACAATTGTTATATGTGCAGAAATTTCAAGGGTGGTGGTGCCGCTCAAAGGTATAAGAAGAACCAGAATGTAATATAATAGACTTTTATTTTATATAAATCATTTGGGTGTAAACCAATGAACCAACCAGAGTAAAATGTATGCATTGATTGACACTGTATGTAAATTCAACAGTTTATAAAATGAGCCTCTATTCTTTGTTTTTCTGGCCATTCTGATCATTCTGACCATGCTGTAATGGACTGCTTTTGAAGAATGCTCCCTCTAAGGCATTTTGCCAAGGAGTAATTAAAAGATACAATGAACAGCTTGTCTCCTGCTTGATTACTGAATTGTCCTGTTAGAGGATGTTTCTTTCTTTAATAAGATGTTAAATTTCGACCACACCTCGCATATATTATGTATAATATTTATATATAACTACTATAGTATGTAATTGCTTCATTGAAGGAATGTAAGACTATGCTTTGGTACTTTAATGCAGAACACTTCCATTTCAATTTTTAAACATAGTTGTTAATTTTTCTGTTCTTATGTAAATTTTAGTCCTGATCTAAGTAAACACGATGAACTCATAAAGAGAGAAAAATTAACTCTTGCTTACCTCTGACTGATACTTCTGCGATGCTCCGTTCTCCGTCAGCCATCTCACAGAGATAGATGCCGTCGTCATCTGCCCCAATGTCCCGAATGGTGAGACGCCTCACCGTGCCCCACTGCTCGATGTCATATTTTGCTCCTGGGTGTAGCCGTCGGTCTTCTAGGTACCAAGTAGTTGGAACGGAGTGATCTGGTACTTCACATTCCAGCACAGCCTGTTCTCGCTCACGTACCTCCACATCATTCAGGGGTTGCTTGAACTTTCTTGCTGGCTCTAAAATAGTAGTCTTATTTAGAACAGGTGTGTTTATTATCCCCCCTCTGTGGAATTCTTAGGTAGAACCCATCTATTAACATAATGATTAAAGCTTCATTATGGAATTTTCAAGGCAAAATATGAAGACAATAACAATTTCAAATAATAGACATTGCTAAATTCTTTCACAGTGTATGATGATAAGAAACAAATAACTTAACAATCAAGAAAACATACTGTACTTGAAAAATTCTGCTGCCTAATGAAATGTCCACCTTTCAACCAGTAGATCTTGACTGACAAAATTCATCTCATGTAGATCAGATAATAACACTCTGCTTATTATAGGACGTAAATATTTTATTTATTTAAAAATATACCTGAAAGCCAGTGACTAACTCTCTCCATTGACACAGGTAATAAAAACGTATACATGTATAATTTTTCATTGTAGAAATAATATACTAGATTATATAGCCTGGTGAGTCTCTGCCACCGCTTCTGCTACTGTTTTGTTGTCTTTTGATGTTTCAAAGATTTATCTCATGATGGGTTTCTGGACAAAATGGCTATGTGACTTGAATAGTGGTCAAGTGTTTAGTATTGACTATAATTTTTATCCTAATTTTCTCAAATCTTGTATTGTGTGACAATGATTTGTTATGCTTTTCTTATTAAGGTGTGATTTTAAGCTTCAATTGCAACCAGAGATTTCTTTTTCTTTGCGCTGCAGTATGATTGGAATGAAACTTAATATATCTCTTATTGGTAGCTAGTTATGTAAACTGTGTTCTGAGATTTTTCAGGTAAGGCCGAGAGAAATTTCGAAGTAAGGTAATTCTACTCATTAACTGTGATGCCATTGAGTGGTGGTGTGTTGTATTCTGATTACCTCATGCAAGTAGGAATTTTAGTGTACTCGGTACATGAGACAATAATCATTCTATACACCTATAATACACATCAACAGTGAATTTATAAAGCTTACAGAATCCCAGTAAACTGCAATCGGGATGAAGTATTTTATATCTAGGCTACTGTATTCCTCAGGAAACGAGGAAACTGCAGAGTCCAGGGTACAGTAGGGGCTGTAACAGCGTGTTGTGTGAATGCAGATATTCCATGAAAATTAACCCTTCTGCTGTGTCTTTTGTTAATGCCTAATACACAACACCAAGTTCTATGTAAGTGAGGGAATAGGCTATCATAATCAAACAGGGCCGATGGTGACTCCAATCGGATATAATTAATTTCGAGTACAGTGTAGATGTACTAACATCTGTCGTAACAGAGAAAGCAAAAGAGCAGTCAAAAGTCATAGTTAAGCTCTGTTCCACAAGTTTCTTTTGGGATATTCGTAAAAACCAAAACACTCATCAAAAATCTATAATCAAAACCAAACAAGAACTTTAAACTAAAAAGATCTTATTCAATAGATTTCTTTTCCTTTATTTGCTTGAGCATTAGTCTAATGTGAGTCTTCCCTAACATTTCTCTAGGACTTTCCTGCCCGTATTCTAGAACTTTGGCAGCCATGATGCCAAGAGTCATAAAATCTCCATAAAATACAAGTACTCAGAATGGTGGCACCCATAAAAAGCAAACCAACAAAATATTGATTCAGTGATGTTACTGGAATAGCAGTAAAAATATTAAAAACAGAAATTTTAAAAAATGAAATGAAACAGCAAAGATTTAAATAAATTCCTAACACTGGCAGCTGAATTAAACTGAAGGAAACCTAAGGCAAGAATGGCCAGAATGAGAGTCCAACCACAACTTCGAACTGAATAGTATGCATTGCTTGAGAAAGTCCCAAGAAGATCATCTAGGCTGATTCTGGGTTTGAGAGGTGTGAGCTAGGAGAAGAGATTGAAGGAGCGAAACCTGTTCAGTTTAAGCAAATGGAGATTAAGAGATGACACAATCGAAATTTTTTAAATTATGAAGGTAATTCACACAGTGGATTCCAGTTGCTACTTTAAAACAAATTCTTCAATAATGACATAGGGACACAGGTGGAAAGTTGACGGCAAATTTCACACAAATGTTAGGAAGTATTTATTCACACAAAGAACCTAATTTATCATGGAACAAATAACCAAGCAGTGTGGTAGACAGAAGGACTTCAGGAACCTTAAGATCTTGATTTACAAATTAGGTGGACTGGATTAGCGAGCTTTGTTGGTGTGAATGGCGCCTCTTGTCGTCACAACTGTTTGAAGATTCTAATGCCTTTTGTGTGACTAGGAGTGCTTGTACATCTGACATCGCTTGCAGCTACACTTCACCCTATCAGCATTAATAAGCAGTAATAAAGCAAAGACACACTTTATGTGCTTTACACTCACTTTGTCTCTCCCTTCTTTGTTTAATCTCATTTAAGACTGAAATGGTGACAATTAACTTGCTGTAGTTTTTAATCAGTGTCTTTGCTGATTTTTCAGATGCATGTGTGATTATTTTTAATAAACTGTATCTTTTGTTTCTGAATATATTTTCCATTGCCCCAAGTTCTGCCTGAGAATAAAAGATTATTGATTTGTGGAAAAACATTGCTGGTCGCTGCTACCTGGAATGTTATTGTGAATTATGACTGATCCAGCATAGACACATCTCTGTTTCTGGTTCCATAATTTATTTCCTGTACATAAAGATATCACGATTGTATTTCTGTGCTAAGCAATGCCATATTTATGCTTCAGTAGTTGTGATAATATTTGTGATAGACTATAATAATTGCAATATATAACCAATTTTAATTATACCATATGGTTCTCAAACTAAAAGCTGATAAATTACATGTCCTCTAATAATATGGACTTACCCTTTACATAGAGGTGCACAGCACTGAGTGTCTGCCCTGCTGTGTTGGAAGCTGCACAGACGTAAAGCCCACTATCTTGTTGTTTGCAGTAGAGAACTTTTAATGTAAAATAGCCCTCACGATCTTCATATAGAAGGTGTCGTCTTCCAGATATCACTATTTTGCCATCTTTTCTCCACATAATCTCTGGTTTTGGCTTTCCAGTGACATAGCATCGGAACTTGGCATGCTTGCCTTCCGTTACTGTGAACATTTTCACTTTTGCTGAACTTACTGACAGTGGCTCCTCAATTTGCTGAATAGCATTTATCCTGGCCCCTCGTTTCCCTACGTGTGGCTTCCAATGGCCATTGGAGTATCCGTTGCGAACTCCATCTTCTTCATGTCCTGGTCCAGCATCGACCAAAAGCACAGCACCAGCTAGTGCCTCCCCAAACTCATTTCTAGCCAAACAAGTGTAAACACCACCATCAGGTGCCCGTGTCTGAAATATTTTTAGTTGAAACCAGCCACCGTCTTGGTGTGACACACTGAAATGTGAGCTCTCAAAAATGTCATTCAGTTTCTTGCCATCTTTATGCCATATCACTTCTGGTCGGGGCTTTCCCCATAATTTACAAGAGAAAACGGCATCCTCGCCCCGACCAACCCGAGCTGAGAGTGGTTTGATGAGGAAAGAAGGCCTGTTCTCCTCTCTAAGTTCTCTCACCTCAGCATCACCTTGAACCTTAAGAGTAGCTGCAGCATACGTTTCTCCAATGATGTTCTTGGCTTTACAGATGTACTGACCACTGTCATTCTCATCTGCTTTAGAGATGATTAGATTATAAACATTGCCATCCTCAAAAAGTCGGTAGCGGCCCTCAGCTTGAAGCTGTTGGTTACCTCTCTCCCAAATGACAGTTGGTCGAGGATCTCCGGCAATTTGACATTTTAGCACAGCATCTGTGCCACTTGGAACTACCAGCGGGCGGGGGTAGGCGAGGAAGCGAGGGGCACCTCCAAAAACATCCATTGCTGCCCCTTTACCGGAGACTGACAGTGGACCTCCACCTGCAAAACATTATCATAATAACCAAGAAAATAAGACCATGTATTCTTTGGTTCTATTATAGCAGTTGACTTTCATGATAAACTACATTAATTTATTTTTTTAAACATTAAATGAACTTTAAATGAAAAATTTTCCGAAAAATTGTCTGTTCAGCTTTTTTCTGCATCCATTACTGGGCTGATGTTTATTCTGGCTTGACTGAATTTAAACTGGGATAGAGTACCAGTCCATCACTTTGTACAAATAGAAAAAAACAAGTACTTAAAAATGAAATATAAAAAAAATAAAATGTGACTTAATTTTTTTTGAAAGACAATAGAACACATTTACACGTGTTAAATTAAATTTTCTTGGCACAAAAATGATAGGGGTAATGATCTCCACACAAACCTAAATGTAAAATTACCATAAAGAATTAGCAAAGCTGCAGAGAACCAGAATAACTGTGGTCTAGACAGCCATCTGAAACAGCCGTCTGTCACCGTGGGGAATACTGGTAGGTAAAACCATTTATGTCTGCCAGTTCCAGAAATATCTGTTAATATGCAGTTAAAGGAGTATTCTTGTATATTATCGAAATATTTTCTTAATTACAATAGGCACTATTGTAATATAATACTTGTTTTTTGTGCTGAGGAATTAAAAATAAAGAACATTGAAATAATATACAACAGGCATTAAAAAAAGGTCAAATTCTGATTTCTTTGAAAAAGACATACCCTCTTGATACTGTCTTGTATAAAAGTGAAATCATAGTCAGTTTTGTACCTAATATAGCAGTGGCCATCGATGATCTTATATTTGCATTTACATGTGTTCACTTATGCCCTGCGGTGGGCTGGTGCCCTGCCCGGGGTTTGTTTCCTGCCTTGCACCCTGTGTTGGCTGGGATTGGCTCTAGCAGACCCCCATGGCCCTATAGTTAGGATATAGCGGGTTGGATAATGGATGGATGGATGTGTTCACTTAACAGAAACATTTATCCATGCAAGGTAGAAAAGAGGCTAAACATAATTGAATAACATCAGCATTGAGAACATCGAGTTTAGGAATCGGTATGAGGGATCTCTGGTTTAATTTTCTCTCTTCCACAGCCATGGTTTCTGAGAAAGGGTCATATCTATGCAACTTTTAATGAAAAACCTGTCTGAATTTTATCCCAGTTTTACCTATATGCCTTGTTCTTCCCCTTTTCCCAAGCATTTGGTCAAATTCAGTTACTGTACATTTTGTCATTTTTCTCATTGTCTCTTTATGAATATCCTGTCCCACTCAAATTTAGGAGTCCCTTAATGCAGAGGATTCTATTCTTGCTAGAATCCAGAAGAAAAACAATACCCAACATTAAAATTTACAGTGCAAGTAGACGTAAAAACCAGGATCTCTGGCTGTGAATCAATAAATGCAATATTTGCAGAGCTGATAAAAACTGGGTTAGGGCCAACATAGCATATAGAACTGTAGTATAGTACATGTAGGTACTCAGTGATTGAGTTGGATATTTGCATATCACAATAATACAAATCCTGCAAACTGCCGCTCAGGACTTAATTCATTCTTTACACACAGTATACTGAAACATGTACACTGTATACAGTACTAAAATACTTACAACTGTGAACTACCATGTATAGACTATATTTATATACAAGCATATATTGCATGCTGAGATTTTGTCTCATACTCCACTTTATACACAAATTTTTTTAATTGTGAAAATGTATTATCTTGACTTAACAGACTTGCAAGTATATAAATGTCAGTCAGTCAGTCATCATCCAACCCGCTATAACCTAACACAGGGTCACGGGGGTCTGCTGGAGCCAATTCCAGCCAACACGGGGCACAAGGCATGAACAAATCCCGGAAATGGCACCAGCCCACCACAGTATATAAATGTATGGCACTTAATTTCCCAGTATTAGCATTCTGTGTTGGTATGGTATTGGTACTTCCAACAAAATCAGTGTTCAAACATTAAAAAACATGCTGTACAGCAAAGATTATTTAACACAAACGTTTGAACAATATAACATGAGCCTTAAAAAACACAATAAATGATACTCAATTGGTAAACCATACAGATGGAGACGGCACAGAATGAAATTACTATGAAATTTACAGAGAATTGAGTTGAAGTGACGTTAACATATATGCATTTACGTCATGTGGTGCGTGAGACACGTACACATATATGCACGTGAGGTTGCAGAGGTGACCATGATGCTAAATCAGAGGCTAATGCCAATGTCCACTTGTAACACAATAGCAAATATTTATAGTTTAGTTTATTTATTGACAGCAAGTCACAACATGCATAGATTAGCATGGGGCCCCCGGGCAACTGCCTAGCATGCCCATGCATTAAGACAGTGCTGGCTCTTACCTACTTTGCTTCTCTGTTTCAATACCACCAACTTGAAATGTGTTACTGGAAGTTTTCAAGAAACTATGGATACTTAACCACCTAGCAGTGCATGGGTGTACAGGGGGCTGGGAGAGAGAGCCCATTCTGACATTACATACAAAGAAGTGGAGTACTTGCAGCTTACAATTCATTTCATCTGTGATACGATGTGGGATTTCTCCTACTATTCTGCATGATCCATGTAGCTTCTGAGCTGCTACTGAAGGTCACATGTTCTTGACTCAGGATGGCTAGCACAGCGCTAATTCTTGGACTGAGACTGGATGTCAGTGGAGATCCTCAGTTTCTTATTCAGAAATATGCAGGTTGTTTCTTAGACATAGTTTATATAAAGGTTACGTGATTAAAAAACCAATAGACATAATATATATAGAGGTGAGGCCTTTTTGTGCAAAACAGATAAATGATATACAAATATTTGTCCATTAGTTTGTCTTTATAACTGAGATCAGCTTTGTTCTTTGCACTTCCCACAACATGTCTCCTACCTGAGATTGATCACCAGCCCTCTTGTTTACATCTTCCCTGCAATACAAAGCCACCTTAAAGGATTTGGCTAAAGAAGAATATGCTTAGTTCCAGTATACTTAGGATCACTGTTACTGATAATGAATTCAAAACATTGACCCTTGTTATCAAAGCAGTACAGGAGGAAGTTAAAACATTAAAATGCAGTCCTGGTCAGACTTCCTCCTGCACACATTCTGGTTTTGCACTACTGAAACTGCAGTGAATCTGAATGAAAAGCAGCTCCCCCTGGAAGTATGTCATTCATCCCAATGTTTCACCCTAGAGGACACAGCAAATGGGGAATCCTGGTAAGTAGAGTATTTAAGCAAAAAGACAGGTGGACTCAACTCTTCAGGACAGGTTTTAAAAAGAATCGTCACCTCCTGGGTCATATGAAATCAAAGTGTAGTTTAGGCCTCATATCCTCATATGCTGCAGAAGACACCACATGTGCCAGTTGGTCCTGTATTTCAGTTACAAATGGCTTTATATAGTATGTCTAAATAAAGACCTACTGGATTCCTGTCTCAGGTATCACTGGGCACACCCCCTAATGCATGGGTGGGTGGCTGATTTGATTATACAGTACTTCTCTGTGAAAGAAAATTTTACTTCAGTGTATGTAGTACTAGGGTGTTGTGCTGTGTTAGCCATTATGAATGTAGAGAAAAGCCAAGCAAAATGACACCTTTTATTGGCTAACTAAAAAGATTACAATATGCAAGCTTTCGAGGCAATTCAGGCCCCTTCTTCACATCTTGCCTGAAGAAGGTGCCTGAGTTGCCTTGAAAGCTTGCATATTGTAATCTTTTTAGTTAGCCAATAAAAGGTGTCATTTTTCTTGGCTTTTCACTTCAGTGTATGAAAAAGGAAACTATGTTGTTTCCAGTGCTACAGAAAGTAGAGGATGATAATGATAAGCCACATTGTAACAACTGCAAAGGCAAAGTTGTTCAGCCAGTCTATCAAGGAGGAGCAAAATTATAATTGATTGAATTTCTTCTCACATTTCTAGAAAGGGACAGAGCCTGTCTATAATATGCATGCGATCAGAAGTTGGTACAGAAGGTATTGACCATATGCTGCCTATCAATAAAAGGCATGCACTAAAACAACATCTTAGTTAACTGTTGCAATTACTTCTGGTCTTTCCTAATTCTGTTTAGTTCACAGCAAGTCAGAGAGTAAGAAGGGAGTCAGCCCTAGATAGGATGCCAGAACATTAACACACACACACACACACATTCATACTCATACTGGCACACAGCACATCTTTGGAATACAAGAATCCAAAGTACTCTGACACAAACCCTACAAAGACATAAAGAGAACTTGCAAACTCTGGACAGAGAATTGTCACTGAAATGTCACATAGCAGAGCTAAGCATTGCCTTCTTGCAAATGAATTACTTAGAAGATTCTCCAGATTACTGAGCTAGACTGAGGTCTTTGCATGCTGTATAGTGCCTTTTTAACACTATGCTAGAAAACTGATACTTTAATTTTATCTCATGAAGAGAAACAGGCTGGTCAAGAGAGAATTGGCAATTATAGAGGAACTACGTGAGACAGTATGATGTATGCATTGCATGTGTTATACTGTAAATGTATCTGTTTGTCTGCATCTGTGCTGTCGTGTTACATTTCCTTTTCAGTGTAAACGGAGGAGGTATTCGACAGCAGATCCTAACACTTTGTCTTAAAAGGCCGCTAATGAAGAAATAGCGGAAGCAGGTGCCGGTATAATGGGAGAAGATGTGTTAGTGTTGGAAGTTTAGAGTGTCTTAGTAATCCTGGCCAGTAAGAAGACGCTTACCATTTTTTTTTGTGAACTTTACTTTACCTCCAAGTGACTGTCCAAGCAGGTTAACACTATTAAAAGGTTTCTTCTGTTTTCCGGGATTACGGTGGGAAAAGTTGTGTTGGAGTTGGAAGTTTAAAGTGTCTCAGTAACTTGGCCAGTAAGAAGAAGCTTACCATTTTTCGTGGACTTTACCTTCAGCCTAGGTTAATACAGTACTGTTAAAAGGTTTCTTATGTTTTCAGGGGTTATGGTGTGGCTATTAAACTTTGAAACTACCTCTTTGTAGGCACATTTTACAGAATTAGATAAGATTGGGACTTTCTTCTGTGTCTTGTATGTGTTGATTATATCTTTGTAATAATGTATGTCGGTGATATTATGTGATTTATTACATGTGACTATGTTATTTTGATAATACGTGTCAGATTGTACTTTTCTGAGACAGAGAGGCAATCACGCACTTGTAGAGCACACAATCAACTACTTCTTAGTGACGCTATTGGATTATCATTAAAATTTATATCTAATATTCATCGGAAAACTGAAAATAGGAAGATCACTGACACATACGAATGGAAATGAATAACATTTGTGTAGTGATACCTTTGTAACTGATGTGGACTCAGCCCAGTAAAAGATGTTCAAGTGTACGAGGCTCAGTGTGGATATAGTGTCATCCTTGGGAATAACTCGCAGCAAGAAACTAAAATTAATTAACTTTTTTTAAACACACATAGCTTGTAATAATTGTCATAGTCATCAAAGAAGATGCTCAGATTTAACCTTGTCTGTCAAGTATTGCACTCTGAAGAACACATTTTTAATTTGTGTGCAGCATTCAATACATAGGAAGAAATTCAGTAAAACAATATGTACTGTGGATGCTTGTGTGACTAACAACAGGCTTTGAGGGGTGTGGATGCCACCAAAGAAACACAGAGCAAGACATAGAACCACACCTGAAATGAGAGAAGATGAGGACCGCAAGGGCATAGGGGTCATATTCTCAGGGCTTTTCTTTTCAATGCGGAAATATACAACAAAATATTGCAAGAGCAAGTATGTGCATGGACCATGAGGATGACAGAGGGTACAAAATATATTTAACACCTTTCCATAGATCTCTGAAAAGAGAGAAGATCTCCTGGCTGCTTTGTGGGGCAACATGATCCCAGTAAAGTTGAGATCATGCTTCCTATTTAATGGGAAGAACAGGGAGTACTAGAAATAGACCAGTACTTTACTTTCAAGACTCTTAATAAAAACACAAAGTCACAGAAATGAATTGCTTCTGTTTGTTTATTAAGAATGTTGCTTGTTTTTCGTCTTGAGGGGAGTATTCAGAGTTGATGGGTGCAGGTACACTGTGACTACTAGCCTAGCCTTCTTGTGGTCAAGAAGAACAGTCGTAGATTACTAAGCACTGTTGTAAGTCGCTCTGGATAAGAGCGTCTGCTAAATAATGTAAATGTAAATGTAAATGTAAATGTAAAGCAGACTACCCATGGTCTTGCAAGGGATTCTTATGCTTGACAAAGAAATAACTCCAAGAAAGAGTTTAAAATGGGAGATACTAGAGATACAAAGTCCTTTAGCAACCTCAGTGGTGCTTTGGTACATGGGCGAGTGGGAGACTAGTTTAACTTATTGTAAAATTGGAGTAGATCGCTTTGCATTTGGTACACTTACAGCAAAAAGGACAGAAACACCAGCCTTCACCATGCCAACATGTTCATCCATTTACTATATTCAAGTGCATTTTGTGTTGCATTTATACTGTAAAATCTTCTAAGCCTGCTTAATCCTGAGCAGGGTCACAGGGGCCCAAGCCTATTCCAACCAGCATAGGGCATCAGGCAGGAATTATCCCTGGACATGGCACCAATTTAGTCAGTCCATTTATCCTGCATGTCTTTGGACTGAAGGAGGACAGCCATGCAGACAAGAGGAGAACATGTAGACTCAATGCAGAGAGGACCAGGGATATGAACCCTGTTCTCCATAATGCACCACCATCCCACCGTTCTCATATATTTCATTTATTATAAAACCTGGAACAGTCTCGTGTGTAGTTATAGTATTAACAGTAGTGTTCTCATGTGTACAGAGTTCAGTGAGATTCTCACTTGCATGTCTGACCAACATGTAACATGTTGCCACTCTCTGGAGTCATGATAAAGAAGAATGTATAAAAATACAGAACTACATTGTAAGTTAAGATTGGTTTACAGGATTATTATTATCATGTGTACAGAGTACAGTGAAATTCTTGATTGGATTGTGCTCGTCAACAGGCAACCTGTCACTACTGCCTGGCACCACAATTAGTGAATATATGGCTGAATTCATTTCACCTCAGAAGTCAGATGTAAGAGCTGGGAATGACGTCACACCTGGGTTGACTACATTCCAATAAAACATTATGAAAAACAATATGGACTCCTCTAGGAAAACAATTGTTGTGCTTGCTCTTTCGGAATACAAACAACTTCTGAACAATATATTACACGTGGTATTTTGTACATCCAAACACCATAGCAACATGTCCAGGGATAGAGGTTGAGCAGTACTGTGTGTATGACTGATTTAATGAGACACAGATAGTCAGAAGTGCTAATAAACAGTATAATACTACAGTTTTCACAAACATTTGCAGTGTACATCACCATTTTGGATAGACATCATGATCTGAAGTCATACAAACTCAGACTTGACAGACCATCCCCAAGTTTCCGAGTAGGAAGTGTAACTTGTGGGGGCGATCGAAGTGAAAATTCTGACTAGAAACTTGGAAATTCTGACTTCCTAGTTCATGTGGAATCTCAGAGCACAGTTTATGACACTATCTACCAATAGGAGACATATTAAATCTCATTCAAATCATTCTCATACATGGTATACTAATAGCAAGAAGGACTGAAAAGCCAGCCTTGTTCTGTCTGTTATGATTCTGATTTGTTCTTAATTTTTGTTAGCCTTCTATGGATTTCATTACAGACCTCCCTCCTTCCCATGAGTTCACAACTACTGACAGCTCAAGTATTGGCTGAGATTTTTCTGCAACATATTGTCTGCCTTCATGGTTTCCAGTCATCTGTTATTTCAGACCATGGTCCCAATCTGTGTTTGAAGATGTTTTTATCACCGTATGGGATGTGTGGTTAACTTAACTTCAGATACCATCTTTAATCTAATGGTCATGTAAATGGAGACTTGGAAAAGTTTCTTCAACACACAATCAGTTCTTCCTTTGAAAACTAGAAAAAGCTATTGCCTTTAGCTGAATTAGCAAGGAATATTTTACATCACTCTGTTTATGGATACCACTATTTGAGTGTATTTATGGTTTTCAACCTTGGCTATTAGACCTTCCCTCTATGTCCTCCTCTGTTCCCAGCGTGGCTGAGCACCAGGCTGGTTTTGCAAGCAAAGTGGCAGCCGCTATGGAAGAAACTAAGGATGGTGGGTGCCTCTGCCAAGCAGCTTGCAGATATTTTTCTAAAAGACTCAATGCTATTCTTTCTTTTTCATATCCTCAGGCTTTTGACCTTTTGGCAATGTTTTTTGACTCCAATTTGATTTTTGGGGTTGATCTCTGGGTCTATTTGGACTACATCTCATTTCAAGTCCATTTCTATCAAAATACTATCTCCTCATTTGAGTCAGCATACTTTCAAAGGAGAATTGACAGAGGAACTGTGGAGGATAACAGGATAGGCAGGAAAATCACAAAAAACAGAAGATCAGAATCTAAGTACAAAAATCAAAAACACTATCCAAACACATAGTCAAAAACTCAAAAGCAAAATTATAAACCCAATATTCTAATTGAGAAAATAAAATATGTGCAGTCTTTACCAAAATATCCACAATCTTGGATGACCTGGAAGTGTGTGACACTGACCTTTATATCATCATGATGATAACATCAAGTATTGGGCACTTCCATTTGTTCTAGCATTGCAACTAGGTAGCAACTGTATACAGAATACCACAAAATGGTAGTGCCTGTGAAACAACAAGATCATCCAAAAAAAAATCAACACTGTGAAAATGATCCCAAAAGTAAAAAATAAAGACAGAATCATGTCCTCCATGTGCCAGAACTTCTAAATGGACATCATACCAATAAAGGCAAAAGTCAGAACTGTGATAGAAGAGCGAAGTGCCTGGTGGAAGCATGCAGAACATTCAGATTAAACACGAAAGGATAATCCAGCAAGGCAGGAGACAGGGGCTCAGACATTGTGAGATGGCTCAAGAGTGGTAAAGAGGGAGTGTAAAAGTTTTGTTCAAAACCAAAAGGTTTGGAGTAGATCTATAGTACTTTTAGATCTGTCTAAATGAGGATTGCTTTAATAGAACATCACAGGCCTTTAAAAGGTATGAGTGACAGTCTGGGTCCAAATTATCATGCAGTCTTCTCACTATTTCAAAATTCTGGTTTGGTGATGCACTCAGCTGTGTTTTCAGCTCTGTATGATGTATTTAAGGCAGCTTCGGAAAAAACAACATTCTATTTAGACAATCCAGACTGACAGCGCCGTAGGGAGTGTGTACTGTAAAGGGTTATGTTTATGCAGATGCTGTTTATAGAAGATGTCATGCATAGTCTGTTTTGGGACATTATGCACAGCATGAGAGTTTGGCTGCACAAATTTAAAAGCTGTCCAAAAGTCTATTTATACAGCTAAACAAATAAAAAGTATCAGATAAATGGAGTTCAGGAATAATCATTGAGTACCCTTGTCCAGGGCATAGAGAGCTGCATCCCTGGAAAATCTGAAAGCAACTAATTAAAGGGCAGCCTCAAGTCACCTGTTTGCCAAAAGATCAAGGACTTACATAAACTCTCATTTGGCTGGTGTCCTTCACTCAGGAAATAGAGATTTCACACAGAAATAAAACAAACACAAGTCTGAACAAATTTTTAATGGATGTTGACACCAGACACGTTTTGCAAATAAATTTATTTCATGATTATTTTGCATTATCTAATTAATTTAAATAGAGGTTTTTAAAATATTTGGGTGGGGGGCACCCCACATTAATAACCACCTTTGATCCTGTTTGTCTTACCCCAACTGCCCTTCTCTTGCAAATCTGCATTGAGTAAAAATGTCAAATGCCGTGAGTACAAAAAGTTTTCAATGGCGCATGATCACGAGTCTTGCTCGGCTGTTTGCAAAACACCATGCTGTCCCCCTACACTCACCTGACTTTGTTTATGGTTGCATGCTAACAATATCTCGCATTGCTTTTCGTTTAGATGCTCACGTGTGTTTTTTGAAAATGTTTTCAAAGAAACTGGTAGCACTGTTTTATCCTTTTTTTTCATTCAACTCCATCCAGGTCACACACAAATATTAATGGCATTACTAAGTAAACATATATTGTACCTTCTGTTTAATGTGTAAGCATAATTTTTGGTGTCTTTTTCAAGGAAAAATGTTGTTGTCTTATTGTTTGGCCCACTTAGCTTGTTGACAACTGGAGAATATCAGGTTAATAAAGTGGGTCTACAGAACGCATGTCTGTTCTAAGTAACACTGGTGCTTTACTTCTGTATGTACTTTACTAGGAGCATGTTTGGATGAATTAGTGTCAGCCATATATTCTGAAATATTCTTATGATGAAGGGTCAAAATCCTAAGGAATATCAAGAACAGGGTGTCTTAAATTAAGAGTCGGATAGTAGGATGCTGCCAGTAGGTCAACAGTAATTGTAGTCAATGTGAATCGGTTCAGTATGGTTTGTAAAGTAGGTTGAGGTGGATTGTCATGAGCTGATTAAGAAATCAACATTGCTCTGTCTATCTTCCTCGATCCACCCAATTCTTTTACGATCACTGGTGATTCTCCATGGGAGACACCAACCCCTGCTATAAGGAATGGCAGCCATTCTTCAAGAGGGACGCGCAATGGCAGTCATACATGAATCTCCAAGGGGGACTCACCCTACCCATGTTCTGACAATCATTAAGGAATGGGTCTCAAAGATACTAAAGAGGGCAAGATTGCTTCGCTACATAAGAAAGTTTAAGAAACCCTAATCTAGAGGAACCAAAGAGTACAGCATAAATAAAGGAAAACAAAAAGAGATACAATTCTGATTTTCTTGTGATTAATTATGTGCTTAACAAGTAATTTAGATAGATAGATAGATAGATAGATAGATAGATAGATAGATAGATAGATAGATAGATAGATAGATAGATAGATAGATAGATAGATAGATAGATAGATAGATAGATAGATAGATAGATAGATAGATAGATAGATAGATAGATACTTTATTAATCCCAAGGGGAAATTCACATACTCCAGCAGCAGCATATTGATAAAAAACAATATTAGATTAAAGAATGATAAAAATGCAGGTATAACAGACAATAACTTTGTATAATGTTAACGGTTACCCAAAACCCTCCCCCCCCGGGTGGAATTGAAGAGTCGCATAGTGTGGGGGAGGAACAATCTCCTCAGTCTGTCAGTGGAGCAGGACATTGACAGCAGACTGTCGCTGAAGCTGCTCCTCTGTCTGGAGATGATACTGTTCAGTGGATGTAGTGGATTCTCCATGACTGACAGGAGCCTGCTCAGCGCCCGTCGCTCCGCCACAGATGTCAAACTGTTCAACTCCGTGCCTACAATAGAGCCTGCCTTCCTCACCAGTTTGTCCAGGCGTGAGGCGTCCCTCTTGTTTATGCTGCCTTCGCAGCACACCACCGCATAGAAGAGACGCCACAACCGTCTAATAGAACATCTGCAGCATCTTATTGCAGATGTTGAAGGATGCCAGCCTTCTAAGGACGTATAGTCGGCTCTGTCCTCTCTTGCACAGAGCATCAGTATTGGCAGTCCAGTCCAATTTATCATCCAGCTGCACTCCCAGGTATTTATAGGTCTGCACCCTCTGCACACAGTCACCTCTGATGATCACGGGGTCCATGAGTTAGATTTTACTCCTAATCTATCAGGATAAGGAATTGCAAGAGAGGGTTGTTGCAGTAATAGTATAACTAGTAGCAGTAATATCAAGGGTGGAGTGGTGGCTCTGAGGCTAAGGATCTGTGCTGGTATCCAGAAGGTTGCTGGTTCGAATCCCCGTCATTGCCAAAAGAGATCCTACTCTGCTGGGCCCTTGAGCAAGATCCTCACAGGTGGCGCAGTGGTAGTGCTGCTGCTTTGCAATAAGGAGACTGTGGAAGATTGTGGGTTCGCTTCCCGGTTCCTCCCTGTGTGGATAGCGCTTTGAGTACTGAGAAAAGCGCTATATAAATGTAATGAATTATTATTATTATTATTGTAATTGCTCCAGGGGTGCTGTACAATGGCTGACCCTGCGCTCTGACCCCAAGGGGTATGCAAAAACTAACAAATTCCTAATACAAGAAATTGTATAAGGCGAAAAAAAAAAAAATTGGTGAGTACACAGTGAAATTCTTACTTGCATGTCTTATCATACAACTCTTTGCCATTATCTAGTGCCATAATAAACAAGAATATACTGTAGTGAAATCAAGATCCTTTTTTCTATGCTTCCATTGCCTGTAACCAGGGGTGTGAAATACAGAGGGGTCCTGCAGAATTAGGGGCTCTCTAGTTAAACCTTTGGGCTTCCTGAAAGGCGTAAAATCAAAACTGTCAAGTGGGTGACTCTAGGGTTCATCTCTGTCTTTGAGTGCTTCACAGGCAATGCGGGGCCAGATGCTTGCGTGGTAGCAGCCTATCGAGCAGGGAAGAACAGTGCATCCTTTGACAAGCCTTGAGAAAATCTGTGCCCTACGCACAGTGAAATCTGCACTCCACGTCAGTGATTTAATGGAAATAATGGTGGGAGGTGGGTGTGGTGTGATGAGGAACCAATATAAAATTATGCATGACTCAAAAACAGCTATGTCTTCTTCTTCTTCTTCTTCTTCTTTCAGCTGCTCCCATTAGGGGTTGCCATGGCAGATCATCTTCTTCCATTTCATCCTGTCTTCTACATCTTGCTCTGTCACACCCACCACCTGCATGACCTCTCACCACATCCATAAACCTCCTGTTAGGCCTTCCTCTTTTCCTCTTGCCTGGCAGCTCTATCTATATGTCTATTTTCACAAAAGCTTGTATTTACATTATTGTTCAACCGATTTAAAATATACGCTTATAGAGTCTTAATGGGAGAGCCAATACCACAAAAGCCATGCATTTCTCCAAAACAGCCAAGCTGATGTTCATTATGTTTTTCATGTATATTAAAATTAACCCAACTTAACATCTGGAGTTTAAAGTTTCCAAAGTTTCACCTTGAAGGGAGGTTCAACAAGACAAAAAATGGCAGTTTTTCCCAGCTTGCCAAATAAATGATTCAGTTATTGAGCAAGTTTATTTAACATCTCTTTGAAAACCAGGAAATACAAAGAAGTAGCGTTCACGACTCTAACACGGCAAGGACTTACTGCAATTGTGGATTCCAATCAAACACAAAAACAACAAATTCTTGACTCATGAGTGCAAAGGAGTTGATACTTATCAGGGAGGTGGTGTAGATGATGGATGAGACACTAGGAAGCAATGACTAAAGGGTCAATATTTAAAAAAACACATCCATCCATCCATCCATTATCCAATCCGCTATATCCTAACTACAGGGTCACAGGGGTCTGCTGGAGCCAATCCCAGCCAACACAGGGCGCAAGGCAGGAAACAAACCCCGGGCAGGGCGCCAGCTCACTGCAGGGTGCGCACACACACACACACCAAGCACCCACTAGGGACTATTTAGAATCGCCAATGCACCTAACCTGCATGTCTTTGGACTGTGGAAGGAAACCCACACAGACACGGGGAGAACATGCAAATTCCACACAGGGAGGACGCTACCCACTGTGCCACCATGCCACCCTAAAAAAACACAAAAATATTTATCTTCTTAGATTAATGCATTATACAAATATAGCCAGGCAATGCCAGGCATTTCAGTTAGAAGCCCTAAAATGTTAGTTCTTGACTTTAGGAATTGCAGATCAGTTCAGTCAACATGCTTTTCACAGCCACATAACATCTCTGGCACTTCCATAGTAGTTAATAGAAACAGTTTTTACTGCTAATGGAAAATATACTTGAAAGATGAAGAGAAAAACTTTAATACATTGTGTTTACTTATATTTTTTCACTAGAATCTATTTCTTTGTTTGTTTAAATCCCAGTGGTCAAGATCATTTTAACACAAAGAGTAGGTTATTAAACTCATCTTACTTTTGTCATTTTATTTTCCAACCTCTCTAAATCGAATTCAGGGTCATAGAGTGGCAGTGCCTATCCGAGCTGCACAGACCACAAGACAAGAAGCAGCCATGTGGAGTCCACTCACACACCCCGACACAACTGCCATTTGCCACAGTTTCATATCTTATATATAAACGTCTATGTGTGGAAGTGTGTGTGTCTGTCTGTCCGGCCCGGAAGTGAGAGGAGGAGTCGGGGTAAGGGCTCAACCTCTGAGGATAGGCAAGCGAGGCCAGCACATCAGTAAAGGGAAAACTTTAAAGAAAGAGTCACTCGCTTAGCAGCAAATTCAGAAGCGAGGCGAGCACATCGGCAAAACAGTATCCCTTTTACTTTTTCTCCCACCACTAATACACAAGCGAGACAAACATGCCAGCAAAAGGAAACCTCCAAAGAAAGACAGTTGCTTAGCCGCTAATGCATAAACGATGCGAGCACGTCGGCAACACGAAACCTCCTAGGAGAGAGATGCCCACAGTATTTCCATTCAATTACCTGACATCTCTACATTTCAATTTTTTTCTGACTATTTCAATAGTTTCTAGTACCCCGGGCTTTTTACAGCACAGGCTTACACAGCTAGTATTATAAAAATGACAAAAACACTTTCCTGTTCATCTTTATCATAAACAAAAAATTGTAATGTAAACAATTCACATCTACAGAGGGTATGTTGAAGTACAGTAATATGTCAATAAAAAAGTTTTTCTCAAGTTTCAGGGGTGCAGGGAGCTACTGATCATTCAAGCAGAGTACGACGCAAAGCAAGAGATCAGCCTTTAAAGACGAACGCCCATTGTATGTACCTTTATAAACTTACATTGAGGCATTGTGGTAAAAGCAGATGATTCATTAGTCCAATCAAATTCAATTCAAAACCTATACTGACATGTAAGAAGGTTATGAAGATGAATAAATTGCAGAAGATGTGAAAATACAGCAAGGTATGCCACCCTCAAAGTCATTTGTACAAGGACAACAAAAGGAAAACAAACATCATGGACTTCCAGTGCTATGGCCTGCAGAATGTATCTGTGAACTTTCAATAAATGTTTCTACAAAGGCTGACATTGCACTTGATGTTTATTAGAAATGTGCACGAGAAGCAAAACTTCTTTTTGACAATCCCTCTTCACATACCTGAAACAATGGCCAGATGCGGGATAAGGCATTTGTCAGGACTGTAATAAGTCAAAGTGTATCCACAAATTAGAGCCACAGTTGTCTAGGAGGTAAATAGTTGATGAAGACCAGTAGCCATTTATGAAAAAAGGACCACTGTCGTTGCCTGCTCATATGAAATTTTGATTTCATTAAAACCCATGCACATTTTCATCCCAAAATCTCCAAATATAGAAAGTAGTGTGCACAGCAGAAAAAACAAGACCTTGGTATATTACCTTAACCTTCATACCCACCATCATTGCACAATAAAACCATAAGTGATGGAACATCCTGTAGGGAATCCAAAGTACTGCTTCTGATTGAAAGGTTGGCTTGAACATGCTTCATATGGAAGTGAAACCTGACGGATATGGGAAAAGCTACTACTATATGGCTGCTTGTAATGTATTCTCTTAGCTTATATTATGCCAAGAGCCTTTATGCCATCTGATGTTAATGTTTTTGGAGGTCCACCTGCCCATTCAGTTTTTACCAATCACCCAGGATGACAGAAGCTGATATGATGCCTTCATACCAAAGTAATGCTGCCTCAGCACCAGAAGTCATTGCTGGGCTATGTGTGAAGTGAGCCTGATGGAGGATTAAAACTGACTCAAGACAGGAAGTGACTCAGTCAAGAGAAGAGCTTGGGGCAGTGATGCAAGAATATGGCCAGTGTTGAGAGAAAGAAAGAATGACAATCATTAAGTGAAAAGAAGAGTGCTTGTTTGTGTGTGGTGGATGAACAAAACTATGGCCGGGGTACTGGGTAAGGCAATAAGGTGATCACCTCAGCTGGAACTTTCATGTAACTCATTTTCTTAACATTACAAAATAACAATGCAAAAAGTTAAGTTTGAACTGTAAGAACTCCATAAACACCCAAAGCCTCATTTATATACTACCTTTAAAACTTGTGTGAAATTAATTATGAGAAATAAAATTTTGTATAACGTAGTCCGAAGGGATTTTTTTTGTTTTTCAATTTTGATAACAAAGGTGCGTTTTTTTAATGTTTGGCCTATGTGGTGTTATTCTCAATGGTGATGGCTACAATGAGGAGCTCCTCCTGTAACATTATTCTGCTGCAGTTTACTTTCATATTCATATTTTCACACCATACATTTTTAGTTTTAGTAAACTCGATGTATTTTGTAATTTGGCATTTTTCAGTGCTAGTCGATTTGTTCTGGTTAGGGTTACCATATTTTATGAGCCAAAAAAAAGAGAACTCAAAAATAAAAAAAATGACTACTTCTTTTTCGACTGTGCATTCAAATCAAGTGCACTAGAACCACTGCCACAGGTTATACACTCCGCTTCCCAGACATATCGACCAGCACACAAACAAATAGTTTCAATTCTGTATTGCAGGTTCTTGGCTTGCGTTTTTAGTTGGATTTTATTTTTTACTTCATGTACAGTACTACAACATAATGTTGATGCACGAGGACCATGACAGAATAAGTCTTCTGGTGATGCAGGTTCACAAAACATTTTGAAAGGTAGCTAAAATGTGTCAGAGTGCTTCAAGTCACAAATTATGTAAGTAGGCTTTGTAGTGTTGGTTATTATCATCACTGTGCGGGTTCATCTCATGCTTATTGAGAATTACACTGTAAAACAGATCAAAAACTGAAAAAAAGTAAACCTGGTAGGGAACGATGGTCCACAGCTTGAAAAACTCGAACCAACTTCCAGTTTTGATAGGCGCCTAAAAAGATGGCATTTCTGGGGAAACCCAAACATGTGGCCATCCTAGTTCTGTTTAAAACAAATACTTGTAGATAACCTATATACATTTTCTTACAAGGATTCCTTCTCTCATTTTGGATCTAGTGAGAAGTCAAGCAAAATGGCACCTTTTATCAGTTAACGAAACAATACTCTGGGCATGGTCCATCCACCTCTGCAACCTTAACATTTTTTTCCTTTCCTTGATTATTTTCAGTCCGTTCAGTAACAGTCCAAGCATTATTATGGATCTCTTTAAATTCTGCAGAATTGCCCTTCTAACTACACTGACCTTTTGACTAAGTGCTGCCTTATCTCTGCCGTATTTTCTTTTCTTATGCTGAACTGCCATCACTTAATTAACAGAGTCAACAGTCTACTCCAACATCGGTGAACAGGAGACATACAGAGGAATAATATAATAATAATATAATAATTCTGCTGATGTCACTGAAGCGCTGATCATGGTCACATGATACTTCTCCAAAACAAAACAAAAAATAAACTTTGCCAAAGTTAAAAAAATTATAAACTCACACAAAAAATAAAATTATTAACAATTATTATCACACAGAGGATCTTCTATACCTTCTGTTCACATCACTTCAGTGGTTGATGATTCCATTCAGTGTTGGTACTCTACCCTATCTTACATCACAGATCTTGTTGTCACAGACAAAATATAACTTCAAGTTAAGAAGAACTTAACACCAAGGCCAACTGATCAACTTGTAAAAAAAGAAATTTAGTCTTCACTGGCAGTAGCGTCCTTGGTGTTATAACAAGCTAAAGATGATGAATTGTTTTCAAGAAGAAAAAACATTATTATGTGCAACAGAAACATGTCAACACCAAAAAAATCAGCATAAATAGAAAATGTATGTGTAGTGTCCACTGCTGCACTGATGCAGATTTAGTACACATCCTTCATGTGATATGTTTTGAAACAGTCACTAACGTACAGCCTGGCATCACAATCTGGGCAGAATAAGTGTGTTTCTTGGCACAATTTCCTGATAATATTTTTTTTGTGTTGCTTATGCATGAGAGGGTAGAATGTCAGTGCCTGATCCTCAGATGCACTCATTGTGTTATTGTAGGCTACCACACCACAAGGCTTAGTGACTTCCATATTTCTGCTGACATGAATATTGACAATTGCTGCATTGTGAACAGTGCTTAAGGAGCGCACAACCTCCTTGTCCTTCTACTTGATCACAATGAATTTACCTTTTTGCCATGTTGAAGTTTCACACGACCAAATTCACCAGGCTTATCATAGTCATACAGTGTTGTATGCATCAGTTTCACTATATGCGTCAACATTTGATGACCAATTCACATTGTCATCAAAATTGCTTGGTTTAGCTAATGATTCCATTTCAGTTTGTTCAAAAATTGACTTTACATTTTTTGTTTACATTATTCATTTTAGTTGTAGGCTCCGCCCAACTCATGATTATTGATCAGTTACCATAGATTGGCAAAACGCACAGAAATATTCATGATTTTTTGCAACATTTTTGTTATTTTATCTACTAGATGGCAGCAGAATACTGTCCAGAGTCCTGTAAGGGTCTGACACTTTACATCGGATCATAACAGCTTAACCTAAGAGGCACTCACACTTAACCGTATTTACATAGAATTCCACACCCAACATTAACGCTAAAGTGTTTAAGCAGGAAGCAACTGCTAGTGATGGGCATTTCGATTCACTTTATAAATTTGATTCTTTCGATCTACCTGTTTAAGTGAATCAATTCTTTTGATTCATCTTCAGTCCAGTGTATAATGCAGGACACCTGGGTGGATGGGGATTGCATCAAAAAAATATATAATTTAATAACTTACACATTATTTTAATAAGTTGTTTATTATTGTATATATAATTAACTAGTTGTATCCCGTGGCTCCGCCAACATAGTAGTGTAACAGGACAAACTTTAAAAATCAATAAAAAAAATTATAATTCTGGCCAAGTGGAAGGTAGCTACACTCCAACGTCAAATGTTGCCACTGTATCTGATTGTGTTCAGCTCTGATGGGAGAGCGTCCCCTGCGTGGCCGTGATATCTCTGTCAATCAGCAGCTACCCCCTTAAACACACGTAGCTGTGATCTCTCTCTCAAAAGCGTCAAACGTTACTCCTTAACAATCTCTAGATAATAATGTCTGCTGAACAAAAAAGTATTCGCGAGCTAAGTGAAGGCAATGTCCAATCCAACACGTGGTGAGAGTTAGACTGTCTCCAATGGAGGCTGGCACGTGAGTGAGGAGGGCCCCCGCCTGGCTCTCCAATCCTGAGGTCCTACTTCCCCCTCCCCTCGGCCCGCAGCCTGTCCCTCAGATTTGCACGAATAAATCGCTCCTGCTAGCAAATTGTGATACTTAGTGTGATGACAGTAGTCGCAAAATCAACTAGAATGTTCAAGGAAATTATAGAAAAAAACATGATCTAAATCCGTTGAGTAGCTTTCTAGTGAAAAGCAGACAGACACACAGACAGATAAACTGATGTTGGATTTTATATATGTATATAGATTATATATTTATATATATTTAACCAGGCGAACGGTTAATCCATAGGGAGTAATACATATTAAATTATATTAAACAAAATGCATAAGAATTGATTATAATCAGTTCAATAAAATTAAAAAATAGAAAAAATAGAAAAACATAATAAGTGGATTGACTGAATTCTACATGTAAAAGATGATTTCCGCATGTAATCAGTTGTCCGTTACAGCACAAATACATTTACTCATGAAGAGTAAAGCCATCCTTGTCCCTGTATTCCCTAAAATCACACCTACACTAGATGCACATTGACTATAGATAGACAAGCTTACTACTTTAATTAGTTCTTGCATGCTTCTTACAACCAGCATAACTCAAAAAGCTAAGCCTTTTCCCCTTCAACTCTAAACTCTGTCAAATTATTCCATCATCTCAAAAGTTATCAAATGGAGCTTAAATTATTGCATGGGCATTATCATTTCAGGTGATCCTAGAAAGTGAAACTGTGAGTCCTAAACCCAGTTTAAACTTTAATTAAACTTATTTAATGTAATTACATTTACAAATTGCACAATTTAAAAAAAACAGATGGGGAACAAGTTGCCTACTACTTGTCCACTGAAAATTCATAGATTGCCAGCTACCTTGAACATATGCTGGTATGAGTGATCTATTTCCGGTCGCTGCTCTGTAGCAGACCTCTCAGTGCATCTCTCCGTGTTTTGTACCTGTTTTTTTTTCTTAAATCGTGTAAAATTGTTTTCTTTTTATTTTCTTTTTCTTTTTACTAGTTTGCAAGTAGTTACTTCTATAAAATGCTTAACAACATTTGCGAAGGTTTCTTATTTTTGATCATTATCGCCTTTGGAATCCAACGGGACACTAATGCACTACCTGCGCAGGAAATCCCAGGTGTGTGGCCAGCGCTGTTCATTTACAGCCGGGATGCGTTGCTATCTATGAGACCAGCTACCAGTTACTCCCCGTGTATTACTAATATACCGGATGAATTAAAATCTTTGAAACCCAGAAAGTGAGGAAAAAGAGGTGGACTACGAGTACGTCTGAGACGGAGAAGTTTTAAAACACCTTTGCCAACCATCATCATGAGCAACGCACAGTCCTTGCGAAATAAACTGGACGAGCTGAGAGCATCTGCGCGATACCTCCACGAGTACCGTGAAAGCTGTCTGATGTGCTTTACGGAGACCTGGTTTAAGAATACAGACTCGGATACAGCAGTCGAAGTAGATGGATTTGTTTGTGTACGGCAAGACAGAAATCCAGCTTCTGGTAAGCAGACGGGTGGTGGGGTCTGCCTTTACATTAACAAAAGGTGGTGCAGGAATATCACTGAAAAAGAGCACATCTGCACGCCAAATATTGAATTACTCACCGTCGGACTTCGTCCATACTATCTACCAATTCTTGAAACTGCTCATAAACTAGAAACCAAATCACCTGGTTCTTTCAAACTTGTGATGGGTGATTTTAATTTATGCAGTCTGGAGTCAGTATTATCAAATTACCATCAATATGTGAATATTAACACTAGAGGGGACAAAACTCTGGACAAGTGCTATGGAAATGTCCCTAATGCCTACATATCGCATCACAGAGCAGCCCTGGGTGCGTCTGACCACGTAGTTGTTCATCTTCTCCCGAAGTACAAACAGAAACTGAAACAAGAAAAACCAGCCATACGAACAACACAAAACTGGTACAAGGAAAGTGTAGAGGAACTGCAGGAATGCTTCTCCAGTACAAATTGGGATATGCTGACATCCTCACAGTCACTGAATGAGGCCGCCTATACTGTCAGCGAAAATATTCAATTCTGTGAGTCTATGATCATTAAGAAAAAATCTGTCAAGGTGTACCCAAACAGTAAGCCATGTATCACTAAAGAGGTTAAAGCATTACTATTGCAAAAGCAACATGCACATCAAGAAAATAAGTTAGAAGATAAGCGAATTTTACAGCAAAGGATTAATAGGTTAATTAAACAAAATAAAAAGATGTATGGGGAAAAAATCAAGAGGTGGTTCAATGATAACAATCCAAAGCAGGTCTGGAAGGGACTAAAACAATTATAGGACTGGGCCCTAAAAAGAATGTGGATTTTCCAGCTGACAAAGACCACAGGCTTTTAGCAGATGAACTGAATAATTTTTATGCCAGATTTGAAACAAGTGATTTCAGCACCCAAAATAGAAATAAAGGAAATGCTTTATAAAAACACCAGGTATTCTGCTGTGATTGGGTTCAGTTTAACTGAAGTGGAAAAAGGCTTGCGGAAGGCCAAAACAAATAGTGCAGTGGGACCAGACGGCATATCAGGTCGGCTCTTAAAGTCTTGCTCTAAGCAGCTCTCCCCAGTTTTTCATTTGCTTTTTAACTGGTCTCTGACCTGTGGTATTGTACCAAATCTGTGGAAACAATCAATCATTACCCCTGCATCTAAGGTTTCTAGGCCAAGCTGTTTAAATGACTATAGACCAGTGGCACTTACATCTATTCCAATGAAATGCTTTGAACACTTGGTGAAAAACATTTTAATGACAGAGACAAAGTCTTTTCAAGACAACAATCAATTTGCTTATTGTGCAAACAGAAGTGTGGAAGATGCTCTGCTTGTTATCTTACATCAAATCTATACCTTTCTTGATCAGCCTGGTTCATATGTCAGAGCACTATTTTTGGATTTTTCTTCAGCGTTCAATACTATACAGCCTCATATACTGATTGGGAAATTAAACAGTATGAATGTAAACCCATTTATCACACTATGGATTCAGAACTTTCTTTTAAATCGTTCACAGACCGTTAAAGTTCAGGACACTTTTTCAATAGCCATTCATTCAAACACAGGAAGTCCACAGGGGTGTGTCTTATCACCATTACTGTTTACTCTGTACACAAGTGACCTGAGACAGAACAATGACCACTGCTCCATTATTAAGTATGCGGATGACACCATGATCATAGGATGCATATCTGGGGAGGATGAAAGCCACTATCTAAATCAAGTGGACTGTATGGTAAACTGGTGCAATAAAAACTCTCTCACTCTGAATGTAAAAAAGACCAAAGAAATTATATTTGAAGACAGAAATCTGTATGTTCACCTATTGTAATTCTGGGAGAGGAGGTAGAAATAGTGAATGAATATAAATACTTAGGAACTTACCTAGATAACAATCTTAAATGGAATACAAATACAAAAAAATTATTTTCTAAATGCAACCAGCGCTTATTTCTCCTCCATAAACTCAAACTATTTAAAGTAGACAAGGACCTCATGTTGTCCTTCTATCGCAGTATGATCCAGTCTGTGATCACTTTCAGTTTCATTGCCTGGTTTAATAGTCTGACAAACCAAAACTCAAAAAAGCTCCAGCAGATTACGAAGTATGCAGCTAAAGTTATTGGGTCTGATGTAGGTGATTTGACTAGTGTGTGTCAGAGGGCAATGCTAAAGAAACTGGAAATCATCTCAACTGATGACAGACATCCATTACATGTAGAACTAAACTTCAGTAAATCAGGATGGATAGTTGCTTTGAAAACCCACACAAATCGCTCCAGAAACTCCTTTCTTCCTAGTGCCATACGACTTTTCAATAAGAAATATCGGAGATAATGTTTAAGGTTTTGATATATATCCTGTAACCTTTTTTTTTTTTTTTTTTGGTGTAAATATGTTTTATCTAACTGCCTTACCTTAACATTTCTTATTTCTATTTGTCTGTTTTATTTCATTCTGTCTGTTACCTGTTATTAGATGCAACTGAGAAGGCAAATTTCATGTTTTCTTGGGTAAACATGACTAAATAAAGAAACCTAAATCTAAACCTAAACCTAAACCTAGGAAATAACGTTCAGTGGCCATATGTTAAAACCTGTGGGACCAAGTAGTGGAGAAGGATGTGTTTGGAGAAAATGCTATTGGATCAGAACATTTGGGGACCCTGTATCCAATACTAGAACTGAAAAAAAATGCATTGACAGACTCATGGTGATTGTTGTCATTAGTACTACACCCTCAGGGAGAGGAAACATTGCTTGTACCACTATAATGGGATGTCTACAGAAATCTTCAGCATGTCACAGAGAAACAAGAGACCAAATTATATGAGAAATGGATACATGAAACAGTCAAGTGGTCAAAACAAACCCTGGCAGGACTGTTTAATACAACATGTTTCCATGCTGTAAAAATAAAATGTGGGAAATACTTTCACTTTGTTGTGAATTGTATTTGTCTTTAATTTAATATGGAAATATTTTCATATTATATCACTATTTTTTGCATCCAACAGAGGTTTTGAATAGTGTAGAATTCATTTTTGTCATTGGTTGGGGTACCTGACAGATATTTTTCAATTGTTTAAAATTATTTTCTATCATTTTAACAGCATGCATATTTTTCATAGGTGCTGCCATTAGTTGTATTGTCACCTCAGTAATGACCTGACTGCACTCGCGTGTGACCTCACCTTACATCACTTCGCTAGCTGAGATTGCAGATTGTTATGCAGGCGTGTTAGAGGAACACCTTCCAGGCTCATTAAAGGTATGTGATACAAATCCGGGGTGAAAGGGGGCACTGTATCTAGCCTTGTTGTCTTTTTTCTCCTCTACAGTAGCAAGAGGACGCCCCTTAAGGGCAACTAACCCCACCCCTTCATGTCAAAGCATGGTTCTTCACATGACAAACTCACTCTTAAGAGACCTTTACTTTAAAAAGCCAGGAACGCTACTTATATTGGATTTCTTTTGTGCTCTCGGGTACTTGTTTTTTTTTCTCTTTTTTGAGTATTTATGTTATAATTAAAAGGGTCAACCTGGCTAGCACCTCAACAATTCAGGGACTCAACAAGGAACACAGAGACTCATCCTGTTTTCCTTCCAACCATCCACAAAATACATTAAAGACTGTTTGTGTTTTATTTGCTTTTCTGATTTTGTGGCTTGGAATTTTGGTTTAGATTTGGTTTTGATGACAGTCTTATTGGTTCTCCTGGTTTAGATTTTGCTTTCCCATTAACTAAGTCTTATTTTGTGGTCCATTACTCCTTTTCTTGTGACTTTTACCTGTGTGAGCATGACACAATTTACACTCTTATTAAAACTGAAACTTTGAGATACGATAGTTATATCAGATAAGGAAGAAAGAAGTTTCCAGCCTGGCACCTTGTGCTATTGGGGATAGGCCTCAATGTCCCCACCACCCTAGTCTGGATAAGTGACTTAATTTATGAATGGTAGCAATACTGCTTATGGCAGTAAAGAGTGGTGACATGTTGCATGTTGATGAGTACATGCAAGTAGGAATTTCATTTTACACGTACAATTGATAATATTGATCTTATGGTTCCACAAAACTTGTTCAAGGCCTAAATTGACTAAAAGTCCCAAATTAACATCATAGGCATATATTACTAAACATGTCCCAAAGAAAACACATATTTATGTTTATATTAAATATCTATATTTAACAAAATGAACCTAACACAAAAGGCCAAAATTAACAAAATAAGAAAACAACATTAAGAAGGCAAAAATAAATACACAAAAGGGCAAAAACACTCAGCGACAAAACAAACACACAAGGTAGAAACTCCAACAAACAGTCCAGAAAAGTAAACTGAAATGAAAAACTGGAGCAAAAGAGGAAAAAAACACACGGAGAAACTAAGTGCCTTTAAAAAGGGTTGCTAGAGGCTCACTTCCTATGACAAAATGCATTAATATTAACAGACAAGAAAATCTTTACCAAACCAAACCATACAGAAGATCAATCTAATTTAAAACCAATTAAACATAAAAGAAAATAAATTAACAAAAACAAAATGATTAACAGAAACAATGAAATTATTTACAAAAAAAAAATAATATAAAATAAAATAAAGGATAGGCTGGAATAAACTTTTAAAGGTGGAGACAGTCGAGGAGCAGTGGAACAGGTTTAAAAATGTTTTACATGTAATGCAGGGCAGATACATACCTAAATTTGGAATTAATAGGGAATGAAAAAAAAACTCTGCAGTGGATTAATAAAGAGTTAAAAAGAAGCTGCAAAGGAAAAAACAGTATAAGACATAAAAGACTAATAACTCCAAAATTAATTTGTAGGGCTTATGAGAACATGAGGGTAACCATTAGAAAAGAATATCATTGAGGCTAAAAGCCAGTTGGAGAGGAATATAGCAGATAAGGCAAACGACAACCATTAGAGATCCTTTCAGTATTTTAGTAGTAACAGAACAGTCAAGGAGGAGGTGAAGTGCATCAGAAAGAGTAAAGGGGAATTAAAAGATACAGACAGTGAAATAGTTTACACTCTAAACTTACATTTTTCTGAGGTGTTCACAAGTGAGCAAGTGGATAATCTCCCAGTGGTAAACAGGACTACTAAGGAGGTAGTGAGTGATTTAGAAATTGTAGAGGGAGAAGTACTGCTCAGATTAAATAGGCTGAAATCAAACAAATCACCAGGAGCCTCATGTATAAACAGTGCATACGCACAGAAATGTTGTGTACTCCCGTTTCCACGCTCAAATCGCGATGTATAAAACCTAAACTTGGTGTAAGGCCACACACATTTTCACACTAGCTCAAACCATGGCGTACACAAGTTCTCCGCTCGGTTTTGCAAACTGGCGACACCCAGCATCAAAGCAGTGCTTTTGTTCCAGTGTGGTTTCCCTTTCTTTTTTAGATCCACATCCCTGACGCGGCTTTATCATATACAGTAAAATGAAATGAATCGCATATTGTTTATTAGTTTAACCATCTGATTGTAATTAACCTGTAACAATATAATGGTCCACGAAATGGCCAAACTATTCCAAATACCATAGCTGCTTTAGCGTTGTTACTCTCACTGAACCTTCTTCTTCTTCTTCTTTCAGCTGCTCCCATTTGGGGATGCCACAGTGGATCATCTTTAATATCCCGTTATATAATAAAGGTGACTGGGCAGATCCAAGCAACTGTAGGCCAGTAAGTTTAACATGTATCACAGGAAAATTAATGGAAGGAATTATTAAGAATAAGATTGAGCAGCAAATGGCAAGTACAGGAATTTTTTCTGAATAGTCAGCATGGGTTTAGAAGTGGGAGGTCGTGTTTTACTAACATGCTGGAATTCTGTGAGGAAGGAACAAGAGGATATGATCAAAGTGGAGCATATGATATTATTTATCTTGACTTTCAGAAAGCATTTGATAAGGTACTACATGAGAAGTTGGGCATTCAGCGGGAGTTCAGGGTGATGTTTGTAGATAGGTGTAGAATTGGCTCAGATACAGGAAGCGGAGGGTGATGGTGTGAGGAACTTTATCAGAAATGGCTGATGTTAAGAGTGGTGTTCCACAGGGGTCAGTGCGAGGGCCGCTGCTATTTTTAATACATAAAAATGATTTGGATAGGAATATAAGTAACAAGCTGATTAAGTTTACAGATGATACCAAGATAGGTGGATTGGCAGATAATTTGGAATCCGTTAAATCATTAAAGAAGGACTTGGACAGCAAACAGACTTGGGCAGATTTGTGGCAGATGAAATTTAATGTCAGTAAGTGTAAAGTATTACACAAGGGAAGTGGAAATGTTAGGTTTGATTATACAATGGGAGGTCTGAAAATCGAGAGTACACCTTATGAGAAGGATTTAGGAGTCATAGTGGACTCTATGCTATCAACTTCCTGCGATTGTTCAGAAGCCATTAAGAAGGCAAATAGAATGTTAGGTTATATAGCACGATGTGTGGAGTACAAGTCCAAGAAGGTTATGCTCAAGTTATACATTAGGGAAATAGTACAGTGGATCAAAAGTTAAAAGTTATTTTAAAATGAGTTCATCAAGAACAAGGGGACACAGTTGGAAATTTGTTAAGGGTAAATTTCGCACAAACATTAGGAAGTTTTTCTTTACACAGAGAACCATAGACACTTGGAATAAGCCACTAAGTAGTGTGGTAGACAGTAAGGAATTTTAAAACTAGACTTGACAGGAATTTTAAAACTAGATTTGACATTTTTTTAGAAGAATTAGGTGGAAAGGACTGTTCTTGTCTAGATTGTTGTAATGTTCTAATGTTCTAATAAACACATTATAAGGAGCAAAACTGAAAACAGGGACAGAGCCTGGCAAAGCCATGTCACATCGTTCACTTTACCTAAGTAAAGTAGAGGTTCGCCCTTGTAATTCTCGGGTTTATGATTTGCAGATCTGCCTATGCATGAGTTTGTAATCAATAATTACATGGAGGTTATTTTGTGAGTGTTGTAACCTATTGTGGAAAACCGCAGATGACTCTGTAGCTGCGTTACTTAAATGGACTACAAATCCCAGCAATTCCGGGAGTACAGTACTGTGTCATTGGGCAGCCTTGGAGGTTGTCGCAAGGGCTGCTGGGTGAAGAATGAGGGTGCTAGATTTAAAAGTAAACTATAACACTTCACCACACAATTGGATTACAAATACGCCCATTAAATTTTAGTTTTCTCTGAATTTATGTTTGTGTCGTGTGTCCACTTGTTCGTGTGATTTTATTTGGGTTGGAAAATGTCTTCATCTGGAAAGTAATCCAAACTTCTATAAATCTTCATATACATTGGCATCACAGCAAGACAAAACTTTTCATAATTTCCAAGAGGCTCTTCACAGGGGATTTCATTTCATAACTACACCATTATCATCTGCACCTGTGAAACTGGACTGTGTCATGTTTATTGTTTTGTGCTTGGTATTTTGTTGGATTTCTTTTGTATCTGTTATAGTAATTGTTTAAGTCATTTACTACCATAAATGTATACACAAATTTATTATCATTTACATTTTATGGAAAGTTACAGTTCACTAAAGAATTTGTGATCTATGCACTTTTTCTGGAGGACGACACGCTTGTTGGTCTCGGCAGCCATTCTCACACGAGTGATTTGGATGATCATTGCGCAATCTCAATCTTGCATTTCTTGCAACCTTTTTGCGTCTTATTTAGTGCAATAAACTTGGAATATACATTAATCATTGGCCCAACATGTATTTGTGTAACCCCATCTTAACCCCCACCAAACGCAAAGGATTATATTACTTATACGGCTATACTTTGTTGAAGTCATCCTCAGAGATTTTAGAAGCACATCTGAAGCTTGTTAAAGAAATCAAGAAAACTTGATACAAATTCTTTTTTTGCTGCTCTTGAAGATATAAAAATGCTTTCAATTAACATTCTTAGGTTGCAAAAGTATGCAATAACATTCTCCAGGATCAGCCTTGATGTTGTATTTAACTAACCTGAATTTTAAGTTACACATCTTGCCTGTATTTCTCACTCCTACTGCGTCCCAAATTTAAAGTTCAGACTGGGCACAGTGATCACATTACAGTTCAGCCAGCCTGATTGCTTTGACTAACCTGTCACATGTAGAATTACCTACAAAACTCCTTGGAATACCTGCTGTATAAATTCCAGACATGTCGTATTTGAATAAGACAAATGGTGTGTTCTGTCGAACAGTTTGATATAGTAAGTGATATGGATGAATTCAGGTCTTCTTAAGGGGCTTTTCAGAACAACAACAAAAGTTGATACATAAGTTATTAGTGTGGTGCTGTGGGGGATTTTTAAATAACAGCAGTACATTCAGGCTTGGTGGGTGTGGGAGTGGGTGTGGGTGCGGGTGCATGCTGCTGGAAAGCTGTGTCACTGTGGGGTGTTCAATGGGGAATGTAGCTGATTGCTTGTTAACATCTCAGCTGTTCCTCATTGACATACTGCATGTCAGTAAAAAAAATGCCATACAGCCATAACGTATAAAGAGCCTGAACAGGACAGAGGAAAAAACAGAGATCAACAATAGAAAGAGAGAAACATTTGGGAGGAGAATTTGGTGAACAGAGGAGATTGGGAATACGAGCCAGTGCAGTGGACAGGAGGCATGGAATCTGGGAGGAGGCAATGCGTGGAGTGAGAAGAATGATGGTCCAGGGGAAGGTCTGCTGCTTCTGATCTTCCAGGGAGCAGGGGCAGCCTAATGGCTTTTAGGGTCATCCTACAGATGTCAATGGAAGGGTGGTGGGACGATGGAGCTGGGCTTTGGGCCTACTGAGGTGACTGGGACAAAAGTCGTTTAATGGATGACCATGCATGCTGGTGTCTCAGCCTCACCTAAGAGACCTGATGGGCGACTGAGGAGGAGACTGGAAATAAAGGCATTGAGGCTCAGGGAACAGAAAGGTAACCTAATTTTATCTCTTTGGTTTTTGACTTGATTCCCACAGAAGAGCACTTGTATTTGTTGGATTATTTACTGGTTATTTATTTAAAGAAGGCTGAACTGCATTGTGCTGCACTAATCATCTGGACACTGTCTGTTTGAATGGATTGTACAATGAACCATTCTTGTTTGTGTCCTCATTGCTGTAGCCCATCTCGGTTTCATGACTGTTGAAGCCCTGGTACAAGAAGATGCCAGCTGTGGATATGCAGTTATCACAATTAGATCATTTACAAACACTCCAAGGCTAAATAAAAAGTCAAAATGAAACTAAATCAAGACCAAAATTTTTGCTTCTTCAAGTACAAGACTTTCGTGAAGTTATTCTTTTAGTTATTTAAAGTTTGATGCAAGAGGTCATCTTATTTCTCATGGCTGCCATGATGTCATTGGTCACATGGTACATATAGCAACCATGCAGCATCATAACGGTTATATGAATGTATTGTTATATGCATATTTTTTGCATGTAATGTTTATTTTAACCAAGGATTCAGTTTCTGTAGTTTATTTTTATTTTGATTTGATATGAAGTTTATTTTTATTCACATGTTGTCTTCTTTATTTAGATGACGCCTTTTGGAGATGTCAGATGACAACAGTGAGGATGCCATGGATTCAAAAGTGTTTATATGTGTGTACATTATCCCTCGCTGGATACACATCAAAGAAAACACTCTCTTTAGCAGTAGTGAGTTTCTCTTTTAAATAGGCCCTAGTGTCCGGTTTGTGCTTCTTGTTACAATTTCGGTTTGCCCCTAACCTCTGATTCTCATCTTGCTTGTTGGTTACGTTTTCCAATTTTTGATCCCTGGGTTTGTTTTGGCCATATCCTGGTTTTGTTTCTTCAATCTCACAATAATTCTCAAACATGTCTTGTGTTTCTACAGTAACAACTAGGCACAAAAATTAGATAGATAGATAGATAGAAGTCTAGAAGCACAAAATGGCGGTATTTGTTATGATCCTGGAGGCAGCAGAATTTAGAACACAGAGATGGAAAAGAATTACGTCCAGAAGATGGGTAGCTAAATAGGTGGAAAGCAGACAAAATCAAGGCCAAGCAGAAGGCCAGAGTACTGGAAAGATACAAAGTATGACAAAAATAAACTAGAAACTCAAATCCAGCATGTAGTAAGGAAACAGACGGAGGTCCTAATGCTGACGTTTTATGGGAAGCACCTTAAAGCTTCGTCTAAGCTAGTAAGGATACCAATTGGCAGGGAAACATTAAAACATAATCAGGTGCAGGCAAGTAGTCAGAGATACCAGCAAAGAGCCAGAGATGTGATCAGCAAAACTCAATACTCAAAAGTCAGATATACAATAAAGGTCAAGAAACAGAGCAAATGTTCCATACAAGAACATGTTTTGATTAATAATTATCATTATGTGAAGTGAAGATTTTAGTAAGAATCCCAATATTAAGGATGCTGCATGCTGTCTTAAATAATGTGTGTGATGACATCATAGTTCTGTTCATGTGATGTCACGCAACACACCCACATCACTAGCAAAAGACTGTAACAATACGTAAGATGGCTGCACTGTAGGACCCATGCTGCAAAACAGTCACAGAATGAAATGAATGAAAATGTAATTTATGGCATAACACACTTTAATATAGGAAAATAAAATCTTTGGGGGCAGTGCACATGAAAACAAAATGGTAATAAAATAACATTATGAAAATAACAATACAATTAATACTAAAATTAATAACACATTATAAACATACAAAAAATGAATAATATGTTTCTGTCACTGACACAACTTACGTCTTGACCAGCTGGTCCTCTCTATACCCCAAAGCGTTGAAAGCTGCTTTTAGCTTTGTTTCTAGTATCATCTTTCATTTCCAGAACTGTTATTTCTGTATTAACTCTACAGTGTTACATAAAACAAAGCTTAATTGATTCAAGTGTTAGCCTCAAGGCAAGTGCTACGAAACCTATTATTGTTATATCACGTTTTTACACTATCATCAAGTGTGCTGACTTTCAAAAATTAACTAAATGAGACATATTACCTCAATTTACCAGAGAAAGCATTGGCAGTATAGTTCAGCAAACTGTGGCCCTTCTGCATTAACTGCTTGTACCTCTCAGGATTAAACTGCCAAAAAGTCTAAGATATTACCAGAATAAGTTGTTTATTCAAAAACAAATATAGGGGAAATGTGACGAGCACTGATTTCAACTGACGAATGGAGGCCTAGCTATACAGGTTTTGCTTTGGCTATCTGGCTGAAATCTGGACAGGTTAAAAAAATCTTCCTAGCAAACATTCATTCAAAAGTTACCTCCCTGAGTCCAAGCAGCCATTAAACATCACTAGCAAAACACTCCTGGAGTTAAGTGCAATTCTACAAAGGTTTGATTCAAGAGGCCACAATGAACTCTGAAATCATTACACTCATGAACCCTGACCTGCCCTTAAAAATCTTGACAGATTTCAGACACTATGGGTTCCATCTGTGTCATGAGATACTTGTTCTGCCATCTGATAGTTCAGAGAGGTTTTGTTTCCTTGCCACCAGTCCTCTTTCTCATTGTTTGTCTTCCTCTGTTTGACCTTTCCTCCCACCATCACTAATCCAGCTGCTCCCCTCCGTGTTTTTCTGCTGCCAGTCAATGTATCGTTAATATTCTCTATCTATCTATCTATCTATCTATCTATCTATCTATCTATCTATCTATCTATCTATCTATCTATCTATCTATCTATCTATCTATTGTCTGCACAGGTGATGATTGTGGTGTGTCAAATTAAAGTGGCTACAATTAAACCAAATGTAAAAGCTTTTATCAGGCCTAAAAACTCAATTTTAGAAATTAATCACATACTGTAAATGGAATTTTGTTCCAAGATTTGTCAAAAAAAGAATTGTATGACTGGTGTCTTAAAGTATCCTATTTTGTGCATTTGAAGGAGATGACTGGATGGATGGATGGACTGATTTATCATTTATTTCTGTATTGTACCAGATTACAATCACTGCTGCATTTCCTTGCTTTATTGTTGATGGATTTGGGAATTGTATTTAATGAACTCAGTTATATTTTTGGAATGTCTGTATCAAGAATTTGTAAAAGAGAATGTTTACTTTGCAATTTTTTGTTAGTCCACGCCAAGATGGCAACTTTAAAAGCAAGGAGAAATAGAGATAAAGATCTGAAAACCACTGATGCTCTATTAATGTTTAAGGTCCTCCTTCAAAGGAGATTGAAGATTGAATTTGCATATTTTAAACATATTAATCAATTAGATATTTTTAGAGAAATCTGGGCTGTAAATGAAGTTTTATGTCTCACAGAAAATGAATGTCTAATACTAAAGAATGAGTAGAAAAACTTTGTTTTTAAATGTTCTTGAATTTTGGCTGTTAATTTGACTGCAATTATGTTATAATTGTTAATAAAGGTCTATTTAAAATATCTATCTATCATATAGTGCCTTTCTTATATATCTATCTATCTATCTATCTATCTATCTATCTATCTATCTATCATATAGTGCCTTTCTTATCTATCTATCTATCTATCTATCTATCTATCTATCTATCTATCTATCTATCTATCTATCTATCTATCTATCTATCTATCTATCTATCTATCTAACTTTTTACAAACACCCACTGTAAAAAAGAATTGGCAACCTACAATGGAGGATTCTTCATGGGGCTCTCGCCACCAACTCCTTATCGATTATTTCACCGGAAACATCAGACTGTTGTCCGTTTTGTCAACAGCGAGAAACTGTCTTTCACCTTTTTGTTAACTGCGCAAAAGGCTCGAACCACTTTTTACATTTCTCAAGACTCTTTTTGATAGAATAGGACTGTCATTGTCACCTGTTTGCTTTATTTTTGGTGTTAAGTATACTCTGAGACAGAGAAACAAGTGTGTGCTGGGCAATTATCTTCTGGGCCAAGCAAAACTCTCAATCCTCAAAACCAGGAGGAACAAAGAGAAAACCTCAAAGACCACCAATGTGCTCCTGATGTTTAAAGTACTGGTGAAGTGCCGATTGAAGCTGGAATTCACTTACCACCACCTCATTGGAGACATGCAGACCTTCTGTGATTTATGGGGGCTTAGGGGTGTTTTGTGTTCTGTTGAGAGGGACAAGTTGGTGACTGGGTGGTGACTTCTCCAAATGTCCTTCACAATATTTAAATACTGGATGGTTGAAAGCATAGAACAGGAGACGTCCTGAGGAACACAGTACTGTGTGTATAATGGAGAGTGATGTACAGAGTAGGAGACTAGTACAGGGGGAGTAAACTGATTATGAAATGTGTACTTATTAGGGACAATTATTTATATTTATGTGTGAATTAGGAGGCATATACAGGGAGTAGTGATATAATGTACAAATGATGAATTACTTATGTATTATGGAAATTCTGTAATATTATGTGTGGAGTAGAAGGAGTGTACGGGGCAATAGTAGTGGAGTAATACAGCATGTTTATTAACTGCATATTACTGCTGTGTTCATGTTTTTGTTATTGAGCTAAATAAAGTTTATTTTTAAAAAAAAATTATCTATCTATCTATCTATCTATCTATCTATCTATCTATCTATCTATCTATCTATCTATCTATCTATCTATTATATAATGCCTTTCCTATCTATCTATCTATCTATCTATCTATCTATCTATTATATAGTGCCTTTCCTATCTATCTATCTATCTATCTATCTATCATATAGTGCCTTTCTTATCTATCTATCTATCTATCTATCTATCTATCTATCTATCTATCTATCTATCTATCTATCTATCTATCATATAGTGCCTTTTGTATCTATCTATCTATCTATCTATCTATCTATCTATCTATCTATCTATCTATCAAACATATAGTGCCTTTCTATCTATCTATCTATCTATCTATCTATCTATCTATCTATCTATCTATCTATCTATCTATCTATCTATCTATCTATCATGTAGTGCCTTTCCTATCTATCTATCTATCTATCTATCTATCTATCTATCTATCTATCTATCTATCTATCTATCTATCTATCATATAGTGTCCTTCGTATCTATCTATCTATCTATCTATCTATCTATCTATCTATCTATCTATCTATCTATCTATCTATCTATCATATAGTGCCTTTCTTATCTATCTATCTATCTATCTATCTATCTATCTATCTATTATATAGTGCCTTTCCTATCTATCTATCTATCTATCTATCTATCTATCTATCTATCTATCTATCTATCTATCTATCTATCTATCATATAGTGCCTTTCTTATCTATCTATCTATCTATCTATCTATCTATCTATCTATCTATCTATCTATCTATCTATCATATAGTGCCTTTCTTATCTATCTATCTATCTATCTATCTATCTATCTATCTATCTATCTATCTATCATATAGTGCCTTTCTTATCTATCTATCTATCTATCTATCTATCTATCTATCTATCTATCTATCTATCTATCTATCATATAGTGCCTTTCTTATCTATCTATCTATCTATCTATCTATCTATCTATCTATCTATCTATCTATCTATCTATCTATCTATCTATCATATAGTGTCCTTCGTATCTATCTATCTATCTATCTATCTATCTATCTATCTATCTATCTATCTATCTATCTATCATATAGTGCCTTTCTTATCTATCTATCTATCTATCTATCTATCTATCTATCTATCTATCTATCTATCTATCTATCTATCTATCTATCATATAGTGCCTTTCTTATCTATCTATCTATCTATCTATCTATCTATCTATCTATCTATCTATCTATCTATCTATCTATCTATCTATCTATCTATCATATAGTGCCTTTCTTATCTATCTATCTATCTATCTATCTATCTATCTATCTATCTATCTATCTATCTATCATATAGTGCCTTTCTTATCTATCTATCTATCTATCTATCTATCTATCTATCTATCTATCTATCTATCTATCATATAGTGCCTTTCTTATCTATCTATCTATCTATCTATCTATCTATCTATCTATCTATCTATCTATCTATCTATCTATCTATCATATAGTGCCTTTCTTATCTATCTATCTATCTATCTATCTATCTATCTATCTATCTATCTATCTATCTATCTATCTATCTATCTATCTATCATATAGTGTCCTTCGTATCTATCTATCTATCTATCTATCTATCTATCTATCTATCTATCTATCTATCTATCTATCTATCTATCTATCTATCTATACTCACTCAGTATACTAACAGGAGTCCTTAAATATCTTCTAGATGACCCCCTATCAAGTTGCAGCAATCAGCAAATCTATCACACCAGTAAACATTACACGGTTTTTCCACATTATCCAGTATCATAACTGGAGCTCAAATATTATTTTCTTCAGTTAAGCAATAAGTAAGTGGTACTTTGAATGTTGTGAAAATTTCATTTCACACTAAAAACTGTGCATACAACTGGATAGAAATTTATGTTTGAATTCTATGTCTGGTGAAAAAAATAAACACAAAAACATTTTGACTTTACTAAAACACCCTTTTATTGCAGATTTCTTTAGTAGCATTTCATTGGAAAATGTTTTGATGAGATACAGTATTACAACTAAGCATAAATATATTGAAATAGAAACAATGCATTTCTTAACTTTTCAATCTGTTGAAGGCATCCCAAGCCTACTTCCTTAAAGCTATGGTTTTGAGGCCAAGAAAATTAGTATCCAACAATTGCTAGGTTAAAATTTCCGGAGATATATTTTTTACATCAAATTCTAGACAAAGAATAAAAGGTGCAACCCAAATGATTTAAAGCTACAGAGCTGTCAGCATTACTGTACAGTGTCATCTTGCCAAAAATAAATGAACAAATATTTAAGTAAATAAATATGTACGAGGTGATGTCATCATAATCTTTGAACAGCCTCATCTGACCTTCCATTTTCACTGCCTAACTCCCCCATCATGGGAACATCTATCTTAAATATATATAGGCATTTTTTTTATTAGACTCCCTTAAGCATAGCATGAATAAAATGTGCTGTAATATGTATGTAATTTATAGGAGATGTATTAGACAAAGTGAACATTTATTCCTGCCCCCCAGCCTAGGGTCCCTGACACATTTTGACAGTAAGGCACAACGTACCCTGCTCTAATTTTAGCTATTCCCACGTATTCTACCTCACCTTCACTGCCAAGAGTGGTCCATCCAGACCACAATATGTGACAAAACTACTATGTTGTCATGTGCCCTGAGGGGTGAATACTGTGTCAGAACCCTCCGATATTACTGTCAGCCTCTCATATGCCATTAACAAAGTGATTCTGTAAGGCTTTACTACTGGAAAACAAAAAACTCATTTGCTCTGCTCCTTGCGAAGTCTGCTTCTTGTGAAATCCTCACTCCCCCGCTAAGGCTGCTCTTTTGCATGGTGGCACCTGTTCAGAGAAACAAGGCTGTGACAGCTGGAGATTTCTCTCCTCAGACTAGCTACCTGCCACCGTCTGAGTCACATGTATTCCCCTGGTCTTCCGCTTTAAGAAATTTTAAGTGCACTTTTTTTTCCAGCTTACAGCTGTCACTACCCTAAAGAAGGTCTTTCCCTTGTCTGCAGTCTGGAAGCTCATCTTTGTTGTTTGTGCATCTCAGGTCTGTATTGACTTGGTTACTGACAGTACTTGAGAAGCAAAAGTTTGGTAAGAGCATTACTTTCACCTCCGGTAGTACATATTGTGCATTAAGGAAATTTTTTATGAAATGTATAAATGATATGAGATATTCAGTAAGGACTAGGATAGGGAAAGCCATAAAAGAGGAACTTACTTTAATGTACGAGCTCAACTCCTCCTCTCAACAGCTTATTTAACCATTAGCCAGGATCTTGACGGTCCTTGAAGTTGCCTGCGTGGTTAGAGAGGTGGGTGCCCTCTGTCAAGTGGTCCTAAGAACCGTTTTATCTCAGCTGGAAGGAGACCTCTTCACCACTTTCCTTTTTTCTTGCCTTCCTGCTTTATGATGTTCTTCGTTCTTAAATATCTGACCCGATTGCACTCATTCCATTCTGCCTTTTATTTCTTTATGCACTTTCTGATCAGAAGCCTCACAAAAAGTTCTCCTTTTGTGTGTCTTATTTCATCCTTTGTGCCTGCATACCTTTCCAGATCCCATCAACACTAGTGCTGCACACTCTTTCATTCTTCTCCCGGCCTAAACTGTGGTGTACACACTTCTCAGACCCCTCACAGTCTCCAGTGTGTCTCAGTTCTGGCCCTAGGGCACCATGGGTGTCATTGTTCATGAAAGACCGTTAAATGCTTTCACAGCTGCTGCTGTCCTCTAAAAATACCTGCAAGCCCGATGACAGCAGCAAAGATAAGTCAGAGTCTTCCATTCACTCACTACCAATGTCTAAAAATACCGGAGATAGCAGTTGTGCAATGGGGAGGGAAGGGCAGAAACGCTGTTACTCAGCTTACTTGAGAGCCTGCAAAAACGTATTAATTGAAATGGCTCCTCCACGGCTTACTCAATAAAGATGCTATACATTGCAGGCTGTGCTCTGGAGCTTGGGTCCAGACGGATGGCAACAGTTTGTACTGACAGGGCCCTGGGGAGGAATTTGAAGGATCTCATTACAGCAGTTTACCACCGATTTACATACTGCTGTCCTGTGACGTACTGCTGCTGGTCCATGATGCATCCACTGCTGTCCGAAAGATGTTAAGCTGGAAAAAAATGGAACACACTGCTAGAACTTCAAAATGAAAGTATATAATGCACATTGATGACTGTTTTAGTATGTTTGTCTCTGAGTGAGGAGGACTTGACGTCCAACAGAAAGTAAAAATTGCATTCTAAAAGCTGTTTAATACAGTTTAGGGTTAGATATGCATGGAATCCAACCTGGCAGGATCAGGCAACCAACCCTAGATAGTTGTTGAAGAGCCTGCTCATGCACATATCCATGCAAATTGGTGTTTTATTATATCTACACTACATGCACTATCTCTAATTTGTATGGTAAAATAAGATGGTGTACTTCTTCATTTCAATTAACTGTTTGGCTGAAGGATGATACAGAACTGAAGGGGCCTCTAGACGAGTGTTCTTCAACCAGTGTGCCGCAGCAAAGTGGTGCACTGTGAGAGCTACACAGGTGCGGCATAGTATTAATAGTGTAACACACCTGGGTCTGAACCTGAGAGGGACAACCTCCTCGGGTGGTCGAGACCTGGCAGATGAGGACAAGACTGTCTGGAGAAACTGGTATAAAAGCAACTCTGCGGTCTCTATGTTGCAGACACATCGCTTAGAGCACTTTGGATTCATGTCCTGGCTGCTAGAGTCCATCTGACTGGGTGTGTGGTGGCCAGCGAGTCTCACAGGGCCGGTGAACAGTGGCCATACGAGGTGAGAAAAGGGACGAAGCAGCTGGCAGATGCCAGTAAAGTGTTCATTAAGTGCTGTGTTTGCGAACGTTGATCTCAGAGCTGATTTTTTACCGACTTCTCCAGTAGTCCCACCCCTTTGGACAGTTGAGCTCATGTATGAGATATAATGTGTTTGTGATTAGGAGAATAGTGGAGTGACTCGTTATGCTTTTGGTTGCAAAAAGTGTGCCGCCACAGAAAAAATGCTGAGAAATACTGCTCTAGACTATTATAAACTAGCAGAAAATGGTTAATAATAATAATAATAATACTAACTTTATTTATATACCACCTTATCATACATTTACATTTACTCAAGATTCTTTCCACAGATTAATCATCAAAAACAATAAAGATATACCATAGTTACTTGAATATTATCATTAATTAATATTACGGCAATATCTAATAAATGAAAATGTACTAAACAGAAAATCAACTTGGGCATTGTTAAACAAAATTTAAAAACTAAAGTGCAAAACAAGCCTTCACTTTTATCAGAAACAGGTCCATATTGTTTTCTAATTAAACGCATTATACGTTGTACATAAAGATTGCAATAGAACAGCCAGATCAAATTTACATATATATAAACTAATACACACACACACACACACACACACATATATATATGAGGAGGATAGGAGGATGGCTTATGCCTCCCCCAGACCATGTGGGGGCGACCGCCCCGGTGGCTTTGGGGACCACAGGAACAGAGCTTAGAAGCTCAACCCTATAGGGGCCCATGGTCACCGCCATGGGGCGCCCCAATGCCTATGGAGCCCTGGCCCTCGGCACTTCCGCTGGGGGGAAGAAAACCAGGGACACCCGGAGTGCTTCTGGGTGCGCAGCCGGTACTTCTGCCACACTGGGGAGTGCCGGCGAAGGCTAATCGGGAGACACTTGGAGCACGTCCAGGTGTGTACAAAAGGGGCCGCCTCCCTCCATTCGATGGCTGGAGTCAGGTGGAAGAGGACGGCACTCGGAAGAGAGGAGTGGAGGTGGACCAGAGAGAGAGAGAGAGAAGAGGCATTGTGAGGCCTGGACTTTGAGGTGATTGGTGCTGCCGCACTGGGTTGTGTGTGTGTTCCACTTGTAAATATAGTGTAAATAAACGTGTTGTGGTGCTGAAATCATGTATATATATACAGTATATATATACACACACACATACAGTATATATCTACATTTGACTAATGCATGTGTATATGGCAACACATTAAGTACAAACAGTTTAATGTTATTCAATTCAATGAAAAGACACCAAAGCACATAAAGCAGTCCATAGCAGTTTTGGTTGATTAAGGATGTAGACGGAGTTCTGGATTCCTGTATGTGTTTAGCTGACCAGCTGACATGGAAGAGAGGAAAACAGAAGTCAGAATGACTTAGGCCAGCTGCTGGTCTTCCACCCTCCACATTAGCAAAGTCGATAATAAAGGTTTCTGAGGGCTCCTCCAATACCCCAGGTGACTGCGGAATAGAGCACTTTGAGCAGGTGTGGGTGGCAGTGCCACCACACAGGATGTGAGAAAAAAAAAAGAAAGCAATGGATTAATGCCAGGTACTTATTTATACATCAAAGAACTTATTATCAGATCACTATGTTATGTTTTAATTACTGGAAAGCCAGATTTAAAAAATGTTTTTTTAAAAATCTTACACAAGAACAGAAAGCTGTACATTTATACTTAGATCTTGGAATAATGAGCAAACCAGAATTTGCAGGTCTGAGACTGTGATTTGGTACATAAGAAAACAGGCATTGTGAAATGAAGGGGGGGGGGGGCAAGATTGTTTGTAGCCTTATATAGAAATAGAAGTATTTTACGATCAGTTCTCAAGAACACTGGCAGCCATTGTAAAGATATTAATATTGAGGGTACATGCTCTTACTTTTTCTTTTGGTTAAAATTATTGCTGCTGCATTCTGGACAAGCTGTAGATGATTTATGTTCTTCTTGGGTAGTCCTCCTAGGAGAGCACTACAGTATTCTAGTTGGCTGAATACAAATGCATCTATTAATTTTTCAGCATCTTTAAATGTTATAAGAGATTGCACCCTTGCAATGTTCCCTAGATAGAAGAAAACTGTCTTGGAAATATTATTAATGTGCAATCCAAAATTAAGGTCAGAGTCAATAATGACACCTAAATTCTTGACCTCTGGTTTAATTTGCAGGGCCAGATGATTCATTTTGTTACCTCACATTGTTTATTGCTGCCAAACACTAACAATTCTTTTTTTCCTTGTTTAGTTTAAGGAAATTCATACTCATCCATTCTGTTATACTAGTAAGGCACTGGATTAAAGGATTTGTCTCCCAGGTTTAGGAGTTCCTTGGACTGTTCCTTCAGCATTTCAGGAATATCTTAGGTTGCCCACCCTTGTTAATAACAGATGTGGAGATCTCCTGCCTACTGCTCCTGACTCACCAGATGATTTGCCAGAATCTCCATATGGGTGACTATCATCATTCTCTAAAGTCTTACCAAACTCCAAATATTTTCAAATCTGTGCATCAGCCACTGATGCAGATGCTGCCTTCATGGCCCCCTGGACAAGTGAAATCTGGAACCTTCCTCCTAACATTACTGTAACACTAACCTTTTTAACTTGACAGCTTCTTGTACAACTAGTGTTCACCAATGGCCGAATGTGAACTCTGTTCTTAACTCTTTGAGGGCTGAATACTTTTTTTCCAAACAACTCAGTCTTCTGAAAAGCACACAAAAGCACACATAAATCAACATGTTGCTTTGTTCTGTGGCGGCTATCGCTGCCTGTTTGCTGTGCATGATGGCAGGAATCCGTGGCAGGCTGGCTGCTTGGCTATCTTCATGTGGCAGTTGCAGCCACAGTCCAACGCAATCTGGTTTGTACCTCTTGTCATTGTAAGTGGTGGTCCTCTCAAGTGAATGTTGCCATAGGCACATCAGCTACACAAACATGTTCAGCACCACAATCAGCTGGGAACAGATCTGCTGATGCCGGTACTTCACTGTCGTTTTCGATTTCCAGTGTCACAGGAGGCTGGGGGAAAGACCCAGCCGGGACTCCTGGAAGGACTGGGAGGTGGCGTGTTCGTCCTCCGGGCCACGAGGGGACAACCGCCCTGGATTAGGAGAGGACCACGGGAGAAGATCAAGGAGGCTCAAGCCTGTTGGGGCCCATGGCCACCACCAGGGGGCACCCCGAACCTCATGGAACCCGGGAAACGTGCACTTCCACCACACCCGGGAAGATAAAGGAAGATCCTTCCAAGGACGCCTGGAGTGCTTCCGGGTGCAAGAGCAGCACTTCCGCCACACCAGGAAGTGCTGCCAGAAGGACGTCATCAGGCACCTGGAGCACATCTGGATGGAAATAAAAGGGGCCGCCTCACTACAATCAGGAAGCTAGAGTCAGGAGTGGGAGCAGGACAAGGCTCCCGTGGAGAGAGGAAAGGCAGACCACGGACAGTGAGAGAGAGGCCCGTACTAAGGGTAATTGGTGCTGGGAGCACTGTGTGCTGTGCGGGACAGTGTTGTGTTGAGAAAAATAAACGTGTGTGTTTTATAAAGATGTGGCCTCAGTGTGATGGTGTCCGGGCATGTCTCACACCATCTCCAGATCACTTGCATCAAAATCGGAGTCTGATTCAACGACAGTAAGCAAAATGTTGTCCACAGAGTATCTTGCTTTGCGCATTCGCGCTGGTCTCTTGCCAGGTGTCGATGCCATTTTAGAGGTTGTTTGCTCTTTGCTTCTCATACATGTGCAGGTAATCGAGGTCAAGTCAACCAAACCATCTTCCCTTCTAGCAAAGAGAGTCGAACTTAAACACAGCAGTGAGTTTTGTCGCCATTTACAGTTGATTACCGTCCTCTAACCCTGAATTTTTCGACAAAAGTCAACATCCACCCTAAAAGAGTTAAGGAGAGTCAAATGTGCTTTAGACAACGCATCTTTAGGTTTCACAGAATTTATAGTAGTACTAAAGAAATGAAAGCCGCTGTCTATGAAAACATTAGTAAATGGCTCCCTTTTGGATCAATCTTATTTTGCTGTGTTGCTGTCTTCCACCACCTCTTCCTTACACACATTTACATTTTTTCCTGCTTATTCCACTTCAGGTAAATGCATCTCAAGGATCTAGGCTTTAATTTCCATCTCTATCATTGTCTATTTGGGTTTTCTCCATTACTACGGCTTCCTACAACAACCCAAAAATGTCCATTTGAAATTCATTTGCATCTCAACATTCTGAAATAGACTGGCATTTCTTCCAGACTCTTATTTCTTCTTTATACCCAAGTGTACCCCAGGCTGAACACTTAAGTCTTACTCTGGTATCGTTGTGAACTGCTTGAGTCCTGAAAGCCACAGCAGCCAAAAAACCTTCCCAAATTGCCCACTAGAGGGGGAAACCACCATCAAAATACCCTGTCTAGAAACCCAAAGGGCCAAGACAAAACTTGATAAAAATAAAAGGTTTATTATTACAAAACCTGCACAGGCACTAAGCTCCGAAGAGCACATAGAATTGCCTGAACGGCACAGACAATGAGTTCCAAGACAGTATCCAAGGCAGAGCAGAAGTTCAAAAAATCAGTAACACAGTCTCAATACAGAATCCAAAAATCTTAGTCAAGAAACAAAGCACAGGTTCAAAATCCATAAATTCAATAGGCAATAGCAAAAACAGAGAAACAAAAACTCTCCTCTCCCTAGCGAATTCAATAAACCGCAAGGAATCATGGGGATGCCCTCACCTAAATAGGATGGAGGGCTGTTCTTATTAGTGATGGGCAGGTGGCCCCTCCCCTGGTGCGACCACCCACAAAGCACAAGGGACAAGGAAAAATGAACATAAAGAAGAATGTACATAATAAACAAAATAACCCTTAATACAAATAAATGGCATAAAGTATTACAAAACAAACAAGAACACCAGCCGGGGGAATATGTTGGCTGACCCATGACAGGTATGACAGAATATATGCCCAGTGTCTCCCATTTAATTAATGGGAGGAAGGGAACACCTAAAATCTACAGCCATATCCTTTGTCTGTCCTCCTTATCTTGCAGAAAACACACAATGGCAGAGTCACCTGCACATCTCATTACATGTCTGTCTTCATGTGATCACCTGCAGTCATTTGTGTATAAGAGACACAGAAAAGGTGACAGACAGCCATGTTGGGGTGTCCGGGTATTAAGTTGATTAAAATAATAGCCATCAACGCTTACTCTTTTAGTTCTGTTAGTTAAAAAGTCCAGAATCCACCCCACCAGGATAGGGTCCAAACAGAACAGGCTGGATTGTATTAAAAGCATACAAGAAATCAGTAAACAGCAATCTCGTGTCTCAGTGACATCCTTCACCCACCTCTTTCCTCTGTATTAGAGTCCACAGAAGAATGGATTTTGTTTAGTAGTTGTCTCTTAATTATGCAACATGATATGAGAAGTTAAGGCCATGGGGTTAAAGTCACTTAATGCTTTTGGTTGTGTAGTTTTTGCTAACAGAATAACATTTGCTTGATTCCAATGTCTGTGTGCCTGCTGTAAATCCAAAGACATCTCAAATATGGAGTGGAATATTAGAAGGAGTTGCTCTGCAAAGGAATGAAGCTGACCACAACTTACAATATTTTCATAACACATATGTATTTAGGCACTATGTGTGCAACACTAAAATTGCTATTTCATTATGTACAGTAGATTAAGTTAACTCCATGTTATGAACCAATTTATCACCATGCATCACCCCAGAGATGTAGCTCTAGTTAGTTAAAAGGACGGAAGACAGAAGGACAGCATTTTGAGGGTAAAGAAGTGTCCCACTGAAACTTGAGCGCTGTGTCTGTCACTTTATACCATTCACTGCCACACTCTTCAGTATCACTGAGAACCAAGGCAACACTAAAGCCTCCTATTTATTTGCTTTCTATAGTACTAGGGTGTTGTACCGTGTTAGCCATTATGAATGTAGAGAAAAGCCCAGCAAAATGACACCTTTTATTGGCTAACTAAAAAGATTACAATATGCAAGCTTTCGAGGCAACTCAGGCCCCTTCTTCAGACAAGATGTAATATGAAATTCTCCTCTGGATGGGCTGCTACCACTCAAATGTCTCATCCAGCCTGGCCTGTGAAACACCCACAGAGAGCTGCCTAAAGTCTGCAAAGAGCTGAATATTAGTTGCTACCATTTTAAAATTTATTTCCAGAGCCCATGTCATTTTCATTTTGAGCATTTTAGAGGGTCCAAAGGGTTAATTCAGGGGTCCCAGCCCCTGAGAGCCCTTATATTTCTTATCTTGCCAATGCTATTGAGACCCTGTAAGTGACTAAGTATTTTGGGAAAATTGACAGATGCTCCATTAAGGACTGACATTAGTTTATGAGCAGGGTCTCATCATTACTGCTGGCATGTGCATGTGTGAGCTGTAGTCCTGCATAAAAAATCACTGCTTACAAGGACATTTTGTTTAAAAAGATTTAAAAAGAATCTCTTGTAAAAGAATAAATCAAATATTAAGTTCACATACTTCTTGAATAGATTTGAGACCAATAATGATACTGTAATTTCTTTACGGGCTTTTCTATAATTTAATTAATGTTTTTAACTTAAATTATGTATTTGATGCAAGTTTTGGTTTATTCCATCCTTTGAATTTCGAAAAATACCTTTGTTAAAGGCTCCCCTGTTTGTATATCACAACAACCTAAGCAAATGTCAGCTGCTTAATAAGGAACCTAAAACTTTATATCTGAACGCTCTGATTTCAACGTATATAGGTAATATGAGCCCATTCTCGTCTCAACCAGCAACCTTGGCAAAGAGAGGACATTAAAAAAGCCAGAAGCAAGCAGAGAAATACCTTTTTTAATATGTCTAGAGTCCCAGACTTCATAAGCCAATTGAACATTCAACAGCTTAACTCACGCAAGTCGATTTTATTACCAGAATGTTCAGCCACAATGTATTCTGGAGCTGTGAGGAGCTTTAACTGCAAGCATTCATGGAAAAGTGTTTTTGTGAGGGTCACATTTAAATGGACGGAGAAAAGCTATGCATATACAGTAGACAAACCTATCTATCTATCTATCTATCTATCTATCTATCTATCTATCTATCTATCTATCTATCTATCTATCTATCTATCTATCTATCTATCTATCTATCTATCTATCTATCTATCTATTATATAGTGCCTTTCCTATCTATCTATCTATCTATCTATCTATCTATCTATCTATCTATCTATCTATCTATCTATCTATCTATCTATCTATCTATCTATCTATCTATCTATCTATATATCTATCTATCTATGTATCTATCTATCTATCTATCTATCTATCTATCTATCTATCTATCTATCTATCTATCTATCTATCTATCATATAGTGCCTTTCCTATCTATCTATCTATCTATCTATCTATCTATCTATCTATCTATCTATCTATCTATCTATCTATCTATCTATCTATCTATCTGTGTGCAGTACACATACACACACACACACACACAGACACACACATATAAGTGTATATATGACCTCAAATGAACTCAAAGCTAAAGCTTCATGACATGACCTCACCCGATCTTGCTTTAGCAACATCTTATAACCTGCAACCCAACCCGATTCACTTGAATAAAAAAGCATGCAACCCGACCTTTACCTGAAAATATTCTGGCACAACCTCAGCTCCATTTAATGTGGGAGATGAGTCTTTTCATGAATACTATTCTTATGCTGTGCAGGGCAGTGACAGTGTTTGTTGTTTTGTTTTGCAGACTTGATTACAGAGAGTCCCGTCAGTAATCACTAATAAAATGCTCTGTTTTACACACTGCATGATAACTCTTACAAGAGCTATTTGAGCCCTGAACAGCTGACGTCTATGGTGTTAAAAGTCCTGTAATGGTAGAGTTTGATCTGATTTATGAGTCATTTCAAATTCCAGAATGTCAGTATACTATCCCTTTATACAGTGAGTACAGTGATCTCTCCCTCATTGAATCTAAGAAAGGATGGTAATGTGAGACTTTGGTTATCCCCTACTGCCCCACGACTAGTCACTGCTAGTCTAGGTCTTGCTTTTACTCCTTATATCTACATGTAGTTGTATTGTATGTTTATCTGGTGAATCTAAACAGGCTCGGTATGCACAAATGTGTGTGTGTGTTTTGCCCAAGATGAGAACTGGTGGAACATCCAGTGTTGACTCCTGATGTAAGCTCAAGGCTACTTTAGTAGGTTCTTCTTCCCCACAAAACTGTAGACAATACCTGGATAACAGTCAAGTGCATTGCTGTGGTGTTGACTCCCAACATACATGAGTGGTGAAGGAAGATGAAGCATTGAAGGACCACAGACTGAATTTTTTTTGTGTGTGTGTGTGGTTGATTTATGATAAAAAGCAAAAGCTGGTTGTTCCATCATTCTACCACCAAGTGCATTGTGGGCAAATTCTGTGTACTCTTTACCTGGAAGCATTCAGTCATTCAGTCAAATTGATGTACATCTCCACTAACCAGATTTTGGAAACAGAGTATCGTTCCCAAATTGAGAGTAAAAGTTTAGCAATAAACAAATTATGTCAAGAAAAGGGTGGGTTAGCCTGTAAATGGAACAAACTAAAAGAGCCAGGGACCCAATCGATATCATTTATTGATGCTGATTTTCTTAAATTACCGGAGATAGGAGTTTAATGTACCATTGACAGCCAACACAACGCTTACTCTTCTCATCTTGATGGTCCATTCAACATCTGTGCCGATCACCACAGCTTACTACAGTAGAATGAGCGCCAGTGGACAGAACTACTTTACAGCTATTGGTTATTTTCCAGATTTGCATCCTTGCACAGGTCACTTAGTGTCAGGAATTATGGCTTCACCCCTTTTAACTGGTTTCCTTTCAGGTCAGCTCAGTGGTCACATCGAAAAATACAAATGTTTAAATTTAGTTCCAGTACAATTTTTTTGGTTATGGTGGAAGTTGTGTTCTGCCATCTACATCTCCGAAATGTTTTCTTCCAAGTTTGTTTTTTTAACTGACTTAGTGAGAAGTCTAGCAAAATGACACCTTTAATTGGCTAACTAAAAAGATTACAATATGCAAGCTTTCAAGGTAACTCAGGCCTCTTCTTCAGGCAAGATGTAATACGGAAACTGGACTTCCCTGGGTTTATATACACACTGGGACAAATAACAACATTGGAAAACCTTTAAGTGAGACATCTTAGATGTATTACATCTTGCCTGAAGAAGGGGCCTGAGTTACCTTGAAACCTTGCATATTGTAATCTTTCTAGTTAGCCAATAAAAGGTGTCATTTTGCTTGACTTCTCACTACATTCATAATGGCTAACACAGTACAACACCCTAGTTAACTGACTTATTAACGGAATCATTTTACCGGATGCAGCATGTTGTTCTTTCTTAGACTTTACTGCTCACTGATTTCTATATTTTTCACCTGTACTGTTATTCGACAATGTTCTTGTGTAAATTTCAACACTTTTCAAGTTTTTCTTTCAACACCATTCAGACACTGAGCAGTTGGAAATTTACAAAATGCTTTCCTTTCCATGACAAAAGTTGTGATAGTGACTTCAGACTTTTTGATAAAGCAGTTAATAATGGAAATAAATGTGATCATACTGTATAAATAGCTCCTTAACGTATGATTTCACAAGCCTGCTCTTTAACGACAGATTCTCTGGCCTAGAGAAACATCAAGTGAGGTCAAGTGACTGCATTCCCCTCCTGTCAATAAACAACGGAAATGGTTTGGCACTCCAGATAATAAGTTGGTCCTCTTATCAACTAAAAAGGGCATCTGGGAAATATCCACATATTTAGGGAGCAGGTCACCAAGAAAACGCTGGAGACTCCCTGATAGCACTGAGAGACAAGCATTTGCCAGACTCAGAAAAATAAGCTTTAACATTAGGAAAGAAGAGTTCATGTTGTTTAGGACATTTCAAGACTTGTAAACTGCATAGAAAAAAGTATTATATTCCAAGCAAAGGGAATCAAATAATTCAGGCATTTGAAATAAATTGTACTGCTGAATAATTACCTAACTAAACTAAAGTCACAGATTAACAAGAACAATTCTGGTTTTGAATCCAGTATGGCAGATTCTTCACTTTAAAAAGAAATGCAGAGCGTTTTCCGTCATTAAAGGGTTCTCTAAAAGCTATTTGTTGGCAATTTTATTTTTAGTTTAGTTTTTATTTAATTTGTTTACATTTTGCATTTCCACCACCTTACCAGACTAATTTTTTCCCATATTTGTTCATTTATTTTATTATGCTCTACACATATAGACAGATATTTACTAATAAACACACAACTGGGTAACACTGAAGTAGCTGATCCTTTCAGAGTCATCTGCTCAACATTCATTGTTGGCATTCAGTTAGTAAGAAAGCAAAATCCACAGAGAAAGCAAATTAAAAAATAACTAAACACAGTTAGCATTTAAAGATACAAAAAAATACAAGTATGTCTTAATTTCCTATAAGTGTAAATCTGACACAACTGCATGTTTCTACAGTAAATGTAACAGAAAAGGAACAGAATGAGTCAGGTAATTAAACAATAAGATTAATTAAAGATAAAAATGATTGACTGATTAAAGAACTGGTTGGAACAAAATTTGCAGCCACTTGGGGCCCAATGGGACTGAACTTGAGAAGCACTGCTTTATCTGCTATATAAAGCAGACAGTAAAAATCTTGCTGTCTTGTATGTACTGCATCCAGTTGATGCTTAGTAGCCACAAGGGGGAGCCAGAGACCCCCAGACAAAGCAATACAGTCAACAATATAAGAATTCCACAAAGCACTTTCCGATGAACACCTCTGCAACAGTTAGCTACAATCTTATATATAAAGCAGACTGTAACAATCTTTCAGTCTTGTATGTATGTTATCATCCAGTTGACGCTCAGAACGTTTCTGGTGTGCTCTGTAAAAGCAACCGACAGTTCTATCATGAAAAATCCGTAGTATTATTTGTTTGTTGTTTAATATTTGTTTTTGTTAACTATATTTTTATCTTGCATTAGTCGTATTGTAACAATGTTGTAGTGGTAATAGAATTAAATCAGACTAATAATAATAATAATTTACTTTTTTTTCGTCATCAAAAATTTTGCATGTAAAAACTTATTACTACACCACAAAACAAAAATTAATCTGTCAAGTTGTGTTTTTTTAATTATACTTTTCTGAAACAATTAAAAAAAAATGTATTTTCCTCCTGAGCAATGCAGGGTATTTCAGTTAGTACACTATAAAATCAAAGCAGGTAGTGAGTGACCTGTATGCCAACCAGCAGAGGGCACTCTGATAAGACAAAGGCCCTACCCGGTCCTGATTGTTAAGACCAACAGGCTTTGACAGTAGGAAGACACATTGCTGTGTCAGATGTAAGATTAGAGCACCTCTGAGTTGGTAGTGGAAGTCAGAAGTTAATTGCTGCCAGCGTGATTGGTAATTCATTTGAACTACTTTGCAGAGATCGGTTTTCATTTTAACAATAAACAGTCTTTTTCTGTTAGTCAATGTCAAAATGCTACACTAAATCATTTGTTATTCAATGTTGTATAATAAAAAAATGTTGAATCCTCCAAGCGAGCAGTGAATACTTGGCAAAACACCATACACACAAACACACACACAGACACACATATATATACAGTATAGATATTGTCAAGGCTCAAAGCAGGTAGGCATCATGCCTACAGGAAAAGGGAAAGCACAGACAGTAACCACTTCTTCCTTTTTACCCAAAGAGACACATGACACCACTGGAGGACATTTGACGCTACTGCTAGTGCCGTGATGGACACGTCGGCCCTTCCGTCAGCATGGCTACATAAGAACATAAAACCACAGAAGTTGGAATTCACTTATAACCCAGAAACTGATTGTGACAGAACCTGTACATCAGAAGCAACTTAAACTTTGTAATTCCAAGACCACAATGGTCTTTACCCTTATTTCAATGTTGTTTGTTGCTCTGCCTAAGCATAACTAAATGGGGCCACATACTGAGACCCTAGTTTCAGAAAGCATTGTTTTCTTTCTTTTACAAATATACATACTGTATGTATATTTTAAAAGATGAGACTGACAAAGTTAAAGAGTTGGGGCACCACCTTGGTGACCCCGTATAATTAAGGAAATGAAAAAACAACAAAAGGCCTGCAACAATTGCAGAGACATCTTCTCAGATGCAAGTTCATTATTGAACTGGGAACATGAAGTCTGATTTCTGGGTTAAGTGGTCATGTGGCAGGAAGGGGCGGGTCCAGGTGAACAGACAGCAGAAGTGACATCAGCGATGAGTGGCTGTCAATCTTCCGTTCTGCAGAGGGAGGAGAAAAGATAGCATAGAACACAGTGCTAACCCCTGGTCCTGTGGGTAATTAACTTCATCAGAGCCTTTAAGATGTCTCCAATGTGCACGCACGTGACATGATATATATCATATACTAGGGGGCTCCACCCCCTGCTCGCTTCGCTCGCCAACCCCTGGTGTTGGGAATGACAAAGAGCGTGATGTATGAATGAGATATAGAATAGTGTGACGGTGTAGATGATGCAAATAGAAAGCAAACAATAAAGTGTGTGGCACAGTGTAAAGGTTTATTGGAAAATTTCTTTGTACACGCCGTTTAAGTGTAAAAGGTAATTCCAGCTCAGAACTTGTAAGGTCATTTAAGATGGTTATTGTTGTGATCAGAGTCAAGTTTGTCAGAGCTTAGAAAGAGTTGTGTCTCTCCAGGAAGTAATGGAATGACTTGGGTATTAATGTTTTCCACATTAATATTTTTTGGACATAATATAGTGCATTGTGTTAAAAGGGGCATTTGGTCTAATGAGATTGCTGTTCCAAATGTTTCTGTAACTAAGTCGTCGCAGATAAAGGCTTGAGGAATTGTAATAATATGTGGCTGAAGTCTATCTGTATTGGTGAGTGTACCATCTCTCAGTTGTAATAAGCAATTGTTATGATCTGGTTCTGGACATCGTATCTTTTTTACTAACTGTATCTTTTGAAAGCAATGCCAATTGTCTGCGTATTTTAAGGTGCACTGAACAATAGCTGAGTGCATGGCATCTGGAAGAATAGCTAATCACTGTCTAAAATCTCCTCCTCATAAAAGTACCTTTCCTCCCAAGCAAATATTATTATTCATAAAAGTTTGTAGAAGTTTATGAATGGTGTTGAGTAAGTGACTTCATGCCATTGAACATTCATCAATAAACAACATTTTTTCAAGACGGATGTCACGTGCAGTGCCACCGTAAATGTTCATAGTGGATACCGATTTGTAGGATCTAATGTAGTTGATAAAGATTTCACTTTCAGGTACATCGTCAGTTATAAGCTTCTGTAGATATTCAGTATATGAATGTAAAGATGGCAGTGTAATTTGACCCTTTTGACAACAACGTGTAAATGTATAACTTGTATTGCCAGTTGTTTCTTCAGGGAAGTGAACTGAATGACAATGATTGCAAATGACATTCATTAATCCGAATGAATTTTCCTGGTGTATGTTTTGCTTGTGCCGTTTGAGAGGCGCGTTGTTGTATGTCCAGTATTTGGGACGTGTTGTTTTGGAGCTGTAATCGATTTGCCTGTGCTGTGTGAGAAGCCCGTTGTAGCCTTCGCTGCCATTAACGTATGTCTGAGACGGGAGGTGTTTCGTTTTGAATCCGTGCCTGTTGCGATGCAGCACTTTGATTGATAGTTTGCGTCATGTGGATCTAGGATGTAGATTTGTGCATATTTGTGTTGTTGATTTGTTTCAGGGTGCACTGTTCCAATGCGATGCAGTATCTGTGCACATATGCGAAAGCAGTACGGGCCATTGCCTTTTGGTGGCCTGATATTTACTCCGGTATATGCAAAAGCAAATGAACTATTGTAGGATCTAATGCAGTTCATAAAGTTTTTACTTTTAGGTACATCGTTAGTTAGAAGCTTTAGTTGAGCTTTGCGTTTTTGGAGTCGAGACATTTTTTCATTTAGAAATATGGATAAGTAATAAGGAGTATTGCACTCACTGTTAATATGGAGCCTTTTCTGCGGTTGAACGGTTAATAGTGCCTTATTGTAATGAGATCCACCTATGCTGCATAGCCGTCTGTTTTGTTGTTTCTTTCGTGTTCGTGTGTTTGTTCCTGTTATCCTTTCCTTTTCGTTTTGTACCCGTGACCGTGTATTCATGACTTGTTTCTTTCTCAGCATGCGAAATATGGATAAGTAATAAGGAGGATCGCAGTCACTGTTAATATGTTTCCTTTTCTGCAGTTGAACGGTTAATAGTGCTTTATTGTAAGGAGATCCACCAATGCTGACACCTATGCTGTCTAGTGTGAAGGTGTTGATGTTCACTTTAGAATATGTGGCTTTGGGTGTCACTTCTTATGGATGTGTGTGTGTGGGGGGGGAGGGGGGGTTGAGGATTGTTGTCGCGCGAGCGTCTTCTTTCTGTTTGTGTTCCTGTGTCTTGTTGAATCCCCCTCTTTGTGTGTGTCCCGTCCCTTGCTTGTAGGGTCTGTGGGGTGGTTTTGTGTTCTTTTTTTTGTGTTCCATGGGCTTGTTGAATCCCCCTCTTGGTGTGTGTCCCGTCCGGTGCCTGTGGGGGGGGGGGGGGGGTGCCTTGCTGTTGTGCGCGATCCTCTTTTTTTTTTTTTTGGGTCTAGTTTCGTGTGCAATGTGTTTCGTGCTTTGCTTGCGTTTGAATACTTTTTTATGTGCCTTTTCCTTTTTTCGGTGCTCTTTGCGCCTCATTTCTCCATTTTTCCTGTGCTCACTCCTTTTTTCTGTGGTCTTGTCCGCCTCTCGTGGCCCCTCATCTGCCTCTCTCGCCCTCTTTTGTCCGCCTTTCTCGGCTCCTCAGCCGACTCTCGCAGACTCTTTTTGCGCCTGCGCAGTACGTCTTTTTGCAGCTACGGCCCATTGCCGGATGTGCCTGCGTCCATCATCCGGTTTAGCATTCTCGGTTAGTAATATGGATACCATGGAAACACATTATTATTATATTTTATATAAATAAAATAATTCTGAGTTTGATCAATGTATAATGGTTTTCTTCCTAACTGGACAAATAATAACTGCAATGGTCTCCTAGCTTGAAAGCTGAACATTAAAAGAAGGTGCTGACTTTGTTTTATAATTTATTATTCCTTACAGTTGCCAGTAAGTCAATCAGGGGACAGTTCAGACCATAAAGTGATTTTCACATCTGTTTAATCCAGTGTAGGGTTACTACCTGATGTTAAACAAATTAATAAGCCCCTTCCTTCACTCTGTTTTCATTTGAAATCACTACAAAGACTTTGTGCTAAAATAAAAAAATAAATAAAATCTATAAAATTCAGTCGAAAGTTTTATATTAGTAAGGGCTCTCTGGGTGAAGTGAGATACACCAGTGGTGCTGACATTTAGTCCACGGTGGTCTCAGCTTTCTGTCCCAATCACTTTCTGCTTTTTTTGGACTCCTGCCTTAATTAAGCAAGCAGTTATTTCTGTGTTTCTATGTTTTGGTGTCAATCCTAAAATTTCAAAACTGGATTTGCCAAATTTGTATTGCAATGTAAAAGCATAAAAATATGTTTTTTCATCTTAGCTTTTCACATTGTCATCTTCATTATGATTTTCATTCTGGTTTTCTAGATGTTTCCAGTGGCACACTCTATATCTTTGAGTCAAAGAGCACGTCAGACTTGAGGACGTCAGATTGCATGACTAGGAATCGCAGTACTTGACAGATTACACAACTGTCTCATAACTTTTCAGAACAAAATACTGCAAGCTACACACATTTTGACAGCCAATCAATATGCTGCCTGAAACCGCCTGAATTCATATAAATGTTCTCCAGGTAAGATGAGATTTTTTTTTCCATTCTCTAGTAGTATAACAAAGTCAAACAATCGAAGCCTCTCTTCTGTTTGCATAGTTCAACACACCCACTTTCCTTCTTTCCTCACGTACACTGTTCTTCCGGCTGAGGTTGTCAGCTATCGCAAACACAGAAGCCCACCTCTTCAACTTAATACAAATTCAGACCTGTTTGATTTTTTCATAGTGAGTCACAGACAGATCATGTCACAGTACAAGACGGGTAGTCACAGGGGTGTGCCATAAATGTTCCTTATTAATTAAGATTATGTAAATGAAGGCTATGACAGAGAATTGCTGGAAAGTGATGGATTACACTTTCCTGTTTAAGCCATTACTTATCAATGAGCATGCTAGTGAGACCAACCGTGAAGTAGCTACAGCTTTTTTGCTGTCAATTGTTCTTTGCCCACTCTTCCATAAAGCCCACCTCTGTGGAGTGTATGGACACACACTCTCAATTTTAATTTCAGATTGCAATGCGACAAAACAGGACAATGACCGAGAAGGATGAATATGTTCACAAGGTACTGTACAATTCATGAAAAACAAGAAACACCTGAGTGAACAACAAAAATAAATGGAAGATTGTAAACATTGTGGCAGATGGCTGGGACCCTTACCCAGCCAGAATGCTTTGGTAATAGATGGACCGGGAGAGAGAAAATGCACAGGGCATTATCTCCCCCGGAGCTCTAGATGGCAGCCCCCCTTTGGTTACAGCAGTTCCTCGGATTCCCACAGGGGACGCTGGGACTTCAAGTATGTGCACTATCCCTGTTGGGTTCCATGGGTGCTGCCAGGGGGTGCTACAGAGACTATGGAGACCTACTTTGTCTTGGTTCTGCCTCACCCAGAAGTGCTAAAGGGAAAGGATAAAAGGAGCCCACTGCCACAGCTCCAGGAACCAGAGTCAAGAGATAGAGGACAAAGCTTGCCAGAAGGAGTGGAGGCGGAAGGACAGAAGAGAAGAAGTCCTGTGTGCTGTTTATTTGACTGTGCTTGTGTACTGTGCCGTTTAATGGTGGGGGGACAAGTGGGAAGTGCTTTCCCTGGCCAAATAAAAAACTTGCGTTGTACTTGAACTTGTGCCTGTCGCCTGTCTGTGTCAGGTTTGGGGAGTGGCTGCAACCTCTTGTGACCACAACATTCTAATAATAATAATAATATATATACAGATTTCACAGTATTCCTATTGATTATCCATTTCAATTTAAAAGAATACACTTTCCTGTAGATAGATAGATAGATAGATAGATAGATAGATAGATAGATAGATAGATAGATAGATAGATAGATAGATAGATAGATAGATAGATAGATAGATAGATAGATAGATAGATAGATACTTTATTAATCCCAAGGGGAAATTCACATACTCCAGCAGCACCTTACTGATACAAAAAACAATATTAAATTAAAGATTGATAATAATGCAGGTAAAAAACAGACAATATCTTTGTATAATGTTAATGTTTACCCCCCAGGTGGAATTGAAGAGTCGCATAATTTGGGGGAGGAACGATCTTCTCAGTCTATCAGTGGAGCAGGACAGTGACAGCAGTCTGTCGCTGAAGCTGCTCTTCTGTCTGGAGATGACACTGTTTAGTGGATGCAGTGGATTCTCCATGATTGATAGGAGCCTGCTGAGCGCCCTTCGCTCTGCCACAGATGTTAAACTGTCCAGCTCCATGCCAACAATAAAGCCTGCCTTCCTCACCAGTTTGTCCAGACGTGAGGCGTCTTTCTTCTTAATGCTGCCTCCCCAGCACACCACCGCGTAGAAGAGGGCGCTCGCCACAACCGTCTGATAGAACATCTGCAGCATCTTATTGCAGATGTTGAAGGAAGTATAGTCGACTCTGTCCTTTCTTGCACAGAGCATCAGTATTGGCAGTCCAGTCTAATTTATCATCCAGCTGCACTCCCAGATATTTATAGGTCTGCACCATCTGCACACAGTCACCTTTGATGATCACGGGGTCCATGAGGGGTCTGGGCCTCCTAAAATCCACCACCAACTCCTTGGTTTTGCTGGTGTTCAGGTGTAGTTGGTTTGAATCGCACCATTTAACAGAGTCCTTGATTAGGCCCCTATACTCCTCCTCCAGCCCACTCCTGATGCAGCCCACGATAGCAGTGTCATCAGCGAACTTTTGCACATGGCAGGACTCTGAGTTGTATTGGAATTCCGATGTATATAGGCTGAACAAGACCGGAGAAAGTACAGTCCCTTGTGGCGCTCCTGTGTTGCTGACCACAATGTCAGATGTGCAGTTCCCAAAACGCACATACTGAGGTCTGTCTTTAAGATAGTCCACGATCCATGCCACTAGGTATGAATCTAATCCCATCTCTGTCAGCTTGTCCCTAAGGAGCAGAGGTTGGATTGTGTTGAAGGCGCTAGAGAAGTCTAGAAACATAATTCTTACAGCACCACTGCCTCTGTCCAAGTGAGAGAGGGATCGATGTAGCATATAGATGATGGCATCCTCCGCTCCCACCTTCTCCTGATATGCAAACTTCAGAGGGTCGAGGGCATGTTGAACCTGTGATCTCAGGTGGTGAAGCAGCAGCCTCTCCATGGTCTTCATCACATGTGATGTCAGAGCAACAGGCCGGAAGTCATTCAGCTCACTAGGACGTGATACCTTTGGGACTGGGGTGATGCAAGATGTTTTCCAAAGCCTCGGGACTCTCCCCTGTTCCAGGCTCAGGTTGAAGATGCGCTGTAGAGGACCCCCCAGCTCCGATGCACAGACCTTTAGCAGTCGTGGCGATACTCCATCTGGACCCGCTGCTTTGCTGGCACGAAGTCTCCTCAGCTCTCTGCTCACTTGCACTGTTGTAATTATGGGTGGGGATGTCTCTCCTATGCTGGTATCAGCAGAAGGATTTGTGGAGGGTGCAGTACTCCGAGGTGAGAGTGAGAGTGGGTTAGGGTGGTCAAACCTGTTAAAGAAGTTGTTCATTTGGTTTGCTCTCTTCACGTCTCTCTCGATGGTGGTACCCCGCTTTGAGCTGCAGCCAGCGATGATCTTCATCCCATCCCACACTTCCTTCATGCTGTTATTCTGCAACTTCTGCTCCAGCTTTCTCCTGTACTGCTCCTTCGCCGCCCTGAGCTGGACTCGGAGTTCCTTCTGCACGCGCTTTAGCTCATGCTGATCACCGCCTTTGAAAACCCTTTTCTTCTGGTTCAAAAGGCCCTTGATGTCACTTGTAATCCATGGCTTGTTGTTAGCATAGCAGCGTACAGTTCTTACTGGAACTACAATGTCCATACAGAAGTTGATGTAGTCAGTAGTGCAGTCAACAACTTCCTCAATGTTCTCACTATGTGATCCCTGCAGGATATCCCTGTCTGTAGTTCCAAAACATTCTCTCAGAGCCTTCTCTGCCTCCGGGGTCCACTTCCTGAATGATCGTGTGGTTGCAGGTAGGACCCTCACTTTTGGTTTGTAGTGAGGCTGAAGCAGAACCAGGTTATGATCTGCTTTCCCAAGCGCAGGCAGCAGGGTGGCACTGTATGCGTCTTTAATGTTTGCATACAGTAAATCAGTAGTCTTATTTCCCCGGGTGTTACAGTCCACATACTGGGAGAAGGCAGGTAATGTTTTATTCAGCGTCACATAGTTAAAGTCTCCAGTGATTAGCACAAGCGCCTCAGGGTGCTGTGTTTGTAACTTAGCAACAGCAGAATGGATGATGTCACTCGCTGTCTCCACGTCCGCCCGAGGAGGGATGTACACGATGACAACAATGACGTGTCCAAACTCTCTGGGCAAGTAATAGGGACGCAAACTTACGGCCAACAGTTCGATGTCCCTGCAGTAAGTGGAGACTTTGATGTTAACATATCCAGAGTTACACCACCGTGTATTGACGTAGAGAGCGAGTCCTCCTCTTTTGTGTTTCCCACAGGTACTTGCATCTCTGTCTGCTCTAACTGTGCTAAACCCGGGTAGCTCCACGTTAGCATCTGGGATGGTGGTAGTTAGCCACGTTTCGCAAAAGCACAACAAACTGCATTCTCTGTAGGTTCTGACATTTTTCACCAGCGCAGCCAGTTCTTCGATCTTATTTGAGATTGAGTTCACATTTCCCAGAATCACAGAAGGCACAGAAGGTTTAAAACGCCACTTTCTCGCAAGTCGCTTCATTTTTAGCTTAGTGCCAGCTCTGCTGCCACGATACTGCCTTCTTCTTACCTTGTCGGGTAAATAGGGAACCACACCAGCACTGGCATTTGTTCTCAGCGCTTGAAGTTGAGTACTTGAATAGACGAGTCTCGGCATGTAAAAATCCATGCCCATGTTGTAAAAGTAAGTGTTTCCAGGAACGAATCCACATAAAATAAAGTGATAGGAGTGATCAATAAATAAAAATAGAAAAATAAAAGTAGAAAAGTACACATGCACATACAGTCATACACGGAGCTGCTAAAAAGGCTGCCACTCTCGGCGGCGCCGGAACTAACTAACTAACTAAATAGATGACCATCAAGAAAAGTTAGGTTAGTAGAAAAAACAGGAATTGGTTTGAATGCAATTGTGTATAGCATGTTCAAAAGTATGTAGCGGGGCTGCATAGTTGATAGTGTTGTCAAATGTTAGTACTGAGTGCGTCTTGTTTCCATTGTCCCGTTTGCTGTTTATGTGTGTATCAGTGAATGCCGTCCCCCGATGATGGAAGGAGACCGCAACCTCAAACCTGGAAAGCACCTGTTCACTATTAATCAATTACAGCCGTCACAGGACTATTTAAGCAATCGAGAGAGGAGAGGAGACGAGACGAGATGAGACGATTTTTTTCAACCACGAATCAACTTACTTGCTGTTTTTTTACATCGTGCCTTTGCACCAGTTTGTTTTTCATTTTGCCGGACTGTCTTCCATCCCTCATCTGCAGAGACCCCGGGGTAGGATCGTTATCCACCACACGCCGAGGAATCGTGGTGAGGTTGCTCCAATTGCCGGGAAAATCAAACGACTCATTTATCGCTAGTTCAGTCAACCGTATTCAGGACAGTTTTTATAACCGGACTCAAATTCACGATCATTCCGTATATCATTCATTGTTGTTGTTCGCTGTTTGTTATGTGTTACAGGGGCAAGGGAGGGTTTTGTTGTATTTATATATGGTAGTGTCTCATTGTTGCTGTGGTGGAGGGATATTTATATTTATCCATCCATCCATCCATCCATTTTCTTCCGCTTATCCGAGGTCGGGTCGTGGGGGCAGTAGCTTGAGCAGAGATACCCAGACTTCCCTCTCTCCGGCCACTTCTTCTAGCTCTTCCGGGAGAATCCCAAGGCGTTCCCAGGCCAGCCGGGACACATAGTCCCTCCAGCGTGTCCTGGGTCTTCCCCGGGGCCTCCTCCCGGTTGGACGTGCCCGGAACACCTCACCAGGGAGGCGTCCAGGCGGAATCCTAATCAGATGACCGAGCCACCTCATCTGACTCCTCTCGATGCGGAGGAGCAGCGGCTCTACTCTGAGCCCCTCCTGGATGACTGAGCTTCTCACCCTATCTTTAAGGGAGAGCCCAGACACCCTGCGGGGAAACTCATTTCAGCCGCTTGTATTCGCGATCTCATTCTTTCGGTCACTACCCATAGCTCATGACCATAGGTGAGGGTAGGAACATAGATCGACTGGTAAATTGAGAGCTTTGCCTTACGGCTCAGCTCCTTTTTCACCACAACAGACCGATGCCGAGCCCGCATCACTGCGGACGCCGCACCGATCCGCCTGTCGATCTCACGTTCCATTCTTCCCTCACTTGTGAACAAGACCCCGAGATACTTGAACTCCTCCACTTGAGGCAGGATCTTGCGCCCAACCCTGAGAGGGCACTCCACCCTTTTCCGGCTGAGGACCATGGTCTCGGATTTGGAGGTGCTGATTCCCATCCCAGCCGCTTCACACTCAGCTGCGAACCGATCCAGAGAGAGCTGAAGATCACGGCCTGATGAAGCAAACAGGACAACATCATCTGCAAAAAGCAGTGACCCAATCCTGAGTCCACCAAACCGGACCCCCTCAACACCTTGGCTGCGCCTAGAAATTCTGTCCATAAAAGTTATGAACAGAATCGGTGACAAAGGGCAGTGCTGGCGGAGTCCAACTCTCACTGGAAACGGGTTCAACTTACTGCCGGCAATGCGGACCAAGCTCTGACACCAGTTGTACAGTTACCGAATAGCCCTTATCAGGGGGTCTGGTACCCCATACTCCCGGAGCACCCCCCACAGGATTCCCCGAGGGACACGGTCGAACGCCTTTTCCAAGTCCACAAAACACATGTAGACTGGTTGGGAGAACTCCCATGCACCCTCCAGGACTCTGCTAAGGGTGAAGAGCTGGTCCACTGTTCCGTGACCAGGATGAAAACCACACTGTTCCTCCTGAATCCGAGGTTCGACTATCCGACGGATCCTCCTCTCCAGGACCCCCGAATAGACTTTTCCAGGGAGGCTGAGGAGTGTGATCCCTCTGCAGTTGGAACACACCCTCCGGTCCCCCTTCTTAAAGAGGGGGACCACCACCCCGGTCTGCCAATCCAGAGGCACTGTCCCTGATGTCCATGCGATGTTGCAGAGACGTGTCAACCAAGACAGCCCTGCAACATCCAGAGCCTTGAGGAACTCCGGGCGTATCTCATCCACCCCCGGGGCCCTGCCACCAAGGAGTGTTTTGACCACCTCGGTGACCTCAGTCCCAGAGATGGGGGAGCCCAACTCCGAGTCCCCAGGCTCTGCTTCCTCATTGGAAGGCATGTTAGTGGGATTGAGGAGGTCTTCGAAGTACTCCCCCCACCGACCCACAACATCCCGAGTCGAGGTCAGCAGCGCACCATCCCCACCATATACAGTGTTGACACTGCACTGCTTCCCCCTCCTGAGACACCAGACGGTGGACCAGAATCACCTCGAAGCCGTCCGAAAGTCGTTCTCCATGGCCTCCCCAAACTCCTCCCATGCCCGAGTTTTTGCCTCAGCAACCACCGAAGCCGCATTCCGCTTGGCCTGCCGGTACCTATTAGCTGCCTCCAGAGTCCCACAGGACAAAAGGGACCGGTAGGACTCCTTCTTCAGCTTGACAGCATCCCTCACTGCCAGTGTCCACCAACGGGTTCGGGGATTGCCGCCACGACAGGCACCGACCACCTTATGGCCACAGCTCCGGTCAGCCACCTCAACAATAGAGGCACGGAACATGGCCCATTCGGACTCAATGTCCCCCACCTCCCTCGGGACGTGGTCGAAGTTCTGCCGGAGGTGGGAGTTGAAGCTACTTCTGACAGGGGGCTCTGCCAGACGTTCCCAGCAGACCCTCACAACACGTTTGGGCCTACCACGCCTGACCAGCATCCTCCCCCACCATCGAAGCAAACTCACCACCAGGTGGTGATCAGTTGACAGCTCCGCACCTCTCTTCACCCGAGTGTCCAAGACATGTGGCCGCAAGTCCGACGACACGACCACAAAGTCGATCATCAGACTGAGGCCTAGGATGTCCTGGTGCCAAGTGCACATATGAACACACTTATGCTTGAACATGGTGTTCGTTATGGACAATCCGTGACAAGCACAGAAGTCCAATAACAAAACACCACTCGGGTTCAGATCAGGGGGGCCATTCCTCCCAATCACACCCTTCCAGGTCTCACTGTCATTGCCCACGTGAGCATTGAATTCCCCCAGCAGTACGAGGGAGTCCCCAGAAGGTATGCCCTCTAGCACCCCCTCCAGGGACTCCAAAAAGGGTGGGTACTCCGAACTGCTGTTCGGTGCATACGCACAAACTACAGTTAGGACCCGTCCCCCCACCCGAAGGCAGAAGGAGGCTACCCTCTCGTCCACCGGGGTAAACCCCAATGTACAGGCTCCAAGTCGGGGGGCAATAAGTATGCCCACACCTGCTCGGAGCCTCTCACTGGGGGCAACTCCAGAGTGGTAGAGAGTCCAGCCCCTCTCAAGGAGATTGGTTCCATAGTCCAATCTGTGTGTCGAGGTGAGCCCGACCGTATCTAGCTGGAACCTCTCAACCTCGTGCACTAGCTCAGGCTCCTTCCCCTTCAGAGAGGTGACATTCCACGTCCCAAGAGCCAGCTTCTGTAGCCGAGGATCGGACCACCAAGGTCCCCGCCTTCGGCCACCACCCAACTCACACTGCACCCAACCTCCTTGGCCCCTCCCATAGGTGGTGAGCCCATGGGAAGGGGGACCCACGTTGCCTCTTCGGGCTGTGCCCGGCCGAGCCCCATGGGTGCAAGCCAGAGTGGGGCCCCAGTGACCCGCGTCCGGGCGAGAGAAAACGCCGTCCAAATTTTTTGTTCATCATAGAAGGTCTTTTTGAACCGCACTTTGTCTCATCCCTCACCTAGGACCAGTTTGCCTTGGGTGACCCTACCAGGGGCATAAAGCCCCGGACAACAGAGCTCCTAGGATCATTGGGACACGCAAACCCCTCCACCACGATAAGGTGGCGGTTCGAGGAGGGGATTTATATTTATATAAATATAAATTATATATTTATATTTATATATGTTTATATTTCTATTTTTGCATTTGTCTTATTGTTTCATTTAATACATTTAATCAGTTTAATTTTACATATCTGCTTTTGTGTACTTATATTTACACCGTCAATTGTGGGGGAAAAGTTTAATTTGTCAGAGGTACGGCTTGATAGTTAGATTCATACTCAGTAAATTATCCAGGCCACAGGTCTTGGAGGTGTAGCTGCTGGGTAAGGGGTCAGCCATTACAAGTAAGCAGCTCCAGTGACCAAATAATATTATTATTACTTAACTGATTCTTTTATCCAAGGTGACTTACAACATTTGAGATACAACTGGTTACATTTCTTTTGTTTTTCCAATTGAAACACAGGCAGGAGAGTTGCCTTCCTCATGGTCATAGGGTGTCAGTAGCAGGATTTGAACCCACAACTGCAGTCTCAGGTCCAAAACGAACCTTTACACCACACTGCCTGGCAATAATATTAGTCCTTAATAAAAAAAATACAAATATTATATAAAGAAAAACACTTAGTTAATTAAATAGTATCTTCTGATACATTAAAATAACTGATTGCACTATAACTAAAGACAATTGTCAATTTCCTGAATCCAGGCAACACAGCTAGTGTGTTATACATATAAAGTCACACTACTGCACTTCTGTGAATGCAGGATCAGAGAATAAATAAAAGACCAGCTAAACAAACAATGAGATCAAGTGAAAATGATAACAACCTGCAGCCACAGAGGATTGAACATGAGAACCACTACTATAGAAGACCCTGAATAATCATATATAGTTTACCACATTTTAATTCAGTAAGAGGTAAATGCAGAAGAATCAGGAGGTTTACGGAGCAACATAGAGAAAAATTATTTTCTCGGTGGCGTGAAGTGTGAAGCTGGCTGAAAAATATAAGGACGTTAAGTGCTTCTTATGCATACATGTGTCTATGTGCAGAGTCTTCTTTGCACCTGCAGTGAAAGATGAACCTGTCATCAACAGTCCTGCAGGCATCTACTTCCAAAGTGATGATGCTGTGAAACAAGAAGCCCTGAAATGGTGGTGAAAGCCAGCCTTAAGAATTTTATGCTGCTGGAATACTGGTATAACATCACAGATGGCACAAGTGCACAATCTAACAGTCCTGCTTAGCTTTTAGTAAGCTCAGTATTTCTAGTAAATCTATGTTAATTCACAATTTGAAAGATTTGGTTTTGGAATATCAGCATGAAAAAAGTGTCGTCAAGAGTCTCTCTTGGAAGAATATGTCAGAGGGTAGGTCCCATTAAGCTGAATGAATGTTGGGAAAGAGTAGCTTATCTTGACATTTGAAGAGCTGCAGTACAAGGTCAACTGAAGAGGAGCTCTGTTGTCACAGTGGGTGCACAGCACGAAGGTTTTTGATTTCAGAGCTTTGCAAGAAAATCATCTTGAAGGTTATGCTGAAACAAACAGGGAGCCAATATAGCTGAGCCATCAAAGGCATTATGTGTCACACATTTCTAACATGTCAGCACTTTGCTAAGGGTCTACTTGAACTGAAGGTATGCCAAGGCACTTTTGGAAGATACATTCATCTGTCTATTGTGTGGCTCACCAGCCGATTCAGGGCTTGAAGCAGATGGTGCGTGTTAATGGGTATGGGGCGGGAACCAACCTTGGCTGGGGTGCCAGTCTACTGCAAAGCACGCTAACACTGTTTGAGTTAACAGTTCATGTGTTTTACATTGGTAAATATCTTTTGGATGAAAACTGGAACATGGAACTGGAACTGGAACAGCCAAACATGGGAAGTATCTAAGAAGTTCTCAAAGGGTCAGATTCAAAAGCAGGATCTGTGAAGCAGCAGCACTAATCACTGCGCCACCCTGTTGCCTCTATTCTGGTAACATGCTGGAGTGATAACTTTAGATTCCAACAACATAAGCAGTCTCCTCTTAAGAAGGCGGTCTCAAGGTTTTCTCTCTTTGCACTGGAGATTCCATAACTCATAATTATTATTCAATTATTATTATAAAGTGCTTTCCAGTTATGAGACCGGGTGTTCTTCCACAAGAAAAAATGAGAAGGGAGGACCGGGAGAGACACGTGATGAGCATGGGTCAAAAATGTGAAAGCTGTTTTTCAGGTAACCAAAACAAACCTTTAGGCAGAAACAAAGTCGTAATTCAGAAGCAATAGGATCAAAAAATGGGAGTGCGATTAGCAAAGCAGAGAGACAAGAATTTGTGTGTTATTTTCAGCAATGTAGGATGATTCTTGTTATTACACATCAGCCAGTGATGAGACCTCTGAATTGTGACAACAATACCACAAAATGGCAGCACCCATGCCAAATAATTTTTAACCAAATTGAATATCCATTAGAGTTTTTAACAGCAGTCTCCATAGAATAATTTCACATTTTTAAAGTAAGGTACATCTTAATGCCAGGATGTTATAAAATAATTATAAAAATATTAAGAAAAATCAAAATGGGACTCAAGAAAAGAGAAACATTATGCATTTTTTAATTGATGTTGTGATGGGCAGCCGGGTCTCATGCCCAGCCGAGACGCCCCTGCTGCATATGTTCCGGGGGAGCAACCATGGGCAGCTCAATTCCTCCCCGGGACGCTTGGTGGCAGCCTCCCTGGCCGACGGTGATTCCTCCCACAGGGCTCCATGGGAGATGGAATCCTCCACAGCCTGGTTGGGAGCTGGTGGCCACTAGGGGGTGCTGCCTGGATTTCACAGCCCGGCAGGACAAATCTTCAGCACCACCCGGAAGTGCAATTGGGACCAGGTGGTCAAGCACCTGGAACGCTTCCGGGTGGGCTATAAAAGGGGCCAGCCACCACCACTCAGTGGCCAGAGTCGGGAGATGGAGGACGAAGCTAGACAGGAGGAGTGGTGGTGCCAGAAAAGTGTTTTGTGTTGCCTTTAGTGCTTTTGGGACTGTGTATTGCTTGTGGGATTCACGGGGAAGACGTGCCCCACGGGTGAAGAAAAATAAAACTTCATAGTGTTTCACACGTGCCTCAGTGTGAGTCTGTGTCGGGTCAGGCGCTATATAGCGTCAATATCACAATGTATATAAATAAATATGGTCACAGTTCACTTCACCTCCTTGCGCTCAACTAGAGGGGCTCCAGATGCCTTAAGGTGTGTTCTCTTTTTTCTTCTCAGGTGAAAACCGGAAGACTTGATTAGGAAGGTCAAGGTGGCGACCTGCACCAGGCTCCTCCCTTTGAGGTCTCCAGAAGGTGCCAATAGGGCTTCCTTTTCTGGTCTCATGATCCAGGATGAGCGAGTAAAAGAGGGAACCAGTTCTCATCTGGCTGAAGACCAGTCAGGAACTTTGAACTTTCCTCTGTATGATTTTAAACATTTGGGGCCAAGTACCAAAGAATAAATAAGAAACATTAATAAACTTATTTTTTATTTTGAAAGAAATGAGGCGTTAACAGATGTTAAGACAGCCATGGATGAGGTAAAGAGATTAAAAAGGACTAATACATTCAATTTTTTTTATGTATTTTAACATGTCATGGTTTGGGTGTCATTTCACTTCCTGGTGGTCACAATACGTATTGTAATAAACAAAACAGAGACAGTTAGGACTGCATAACTCTGTATAATTGGAATCTCCAACAAGTAAAAAAAAAGCGAATAACGGAGTGTAGTCCTGACTGCTAAAGATGGCGGTTATTCCAGTTTTGAAGAGCTGGGTCAAAGCGGAGAGAGAGACACTGAAAGTGATGTCAGCAGTGGGAAAGCCATTAATATTCAAGTCTGCAGAGGGAGGAAAAGAAACAATGTTATCACGTAGCAGCAACCCCTGGAGTGGCAGAGAATTACCATCACCAGAGCCCCCTATGGGCACGTGCCTGACAATATGTACAGGACTCCATCCATCCATCCATCCATCCATCCATTATCCAACCCGCTATACATCTTGCTGGATATCATTTGTTAGCAAAAATAGTTTTGTTGACATCACACTATCAAAAATAGTAGTGTGGTCAGTGAACTAGTTCAAGAGTGAGGAGCATCCTGGAATGATCCTTACATGTCCAGGTTGATGTTTTCTCGGAGATTTAGTTGATCCTACAGTAAAATGACCTGTAAATGCTAATGAGAATTTGAGCAAATCACAGACTCCTAAAGGAAAAGAGGAACTGGCAGTCTCACGGCTCATCAGTGGGTGATTATATTCTAGGCTTTCAAAAGTAGCAGCATACTGGCAGATGGGAGGCTTTCTCACTCTCAGACTTTCATATTGAATTGAGCCCCCCATTGTCCACTGGATGTATACACTTAGTCTCATGCTAAAATATCAATGCACATATTCAAGCACATCTAAGGCGCAAAAAGAAATATGAGGTGAAATAAAATAAAAAGAAAACATGCAAAGCAATGGGAGTCCAGGCTCAAGTTGAGGAATTATTTGCTTTTAAGTCACTGGCTATGAGATAAAATGGACATAGCCTGACTCCTGCTTTGAGTTAGCTGACAAAAACAAATATCAATGTACATTTTGCAAGACCTTTTGGGAAAACATTAGTTTAGGTACTGCAAAATTGCATCTCTTTCTCATGTTGTATGCTGTTATGTAACAAGACCTCAACAAAAGTTTCCTTTGGTCTTAACAACACTTACAAAGCAGCAATAAATTGATTACCATATATACTCGCACATAAGTCGGGTGTTGAAACCTGAAAAATCGATCATAAAATCAGACCCCGACTTATACGCCCGTTCAAAAATACGACACTTAATTTTTTTTTTTCATCTTCTTGCCTCCTCCAATCTCGCATCAGTTTCTCAGACACATTGAATTTTGTTGCAGCAGCGCAGTTACCAATTTCTTCTGCCACTTCAACGACTTTTAATTTAAAACCACCTTCATATTTTCTTCTGTTCGAACGCTCCATCGTAGATAAGGGATGCTCTTACGATAAAGGTGTATGAGGCTGTGAGATACAAAAAAACACAAATTAGTGCAAACATTGCTTTGGAATAGTTCAGGTATATGGGCGGCACAGTGGCGCAGTGGGTAGCGCTGCTGCCTCGCAGTTGGGAGACCTGGGGACCTGGGTTCGCTTCCCGGGTCCTCCCTGCGTAGAGTTTGCATGTTCTCCCCGTGTCTGCGTGGGTTTCCTCCGGGCGCTCCGGTTTCCTCCCACAGTCCAAAGACATGCAGGTTAGGTGGATTGGCGATTCTAAATTGGCCCTAGTGTGTGCTGGGTGTGTTTGTCTGTGTCCTGCGGTGGGTTGGCACCCTGCCCGGGATTGGTTCCTGCCTTGTGCCCTGTGTTGGCTGGGATTGGCTCCAGCAGACCCCCGTGACCCTGTGTTCGGATTCAGCGGGTTGGAAAATGGATGGATGGATAGTTCAGGTATTACCGTGTAGTCATGTAGGCACAACACACAGGAAAAAAAAGGCAGTGTGCTCCGTGGTTACTGTCTCAGGTGGGCGTTAGCATATCATAATCTCTTGGACCAATAGCGTGAGTTTTCTGCATTCAACTTATACGACCGACACTATAAAATACCAGAAATTATACGGCAAAATCAAGCCCAGACTTATTTGCGGGAGAACTTATCCGCGAGTATATACGGTATTTGTTTCTTTGCACTGTAGCTTATTAAGAGCCTCAGTTTTTATGTCAGTAAAATGACTTATAAATATGAAGGATCCATATACAGAATTGCACAATGTCAAGGGAATTATGTCTCACCTAAGCCTCCTCTGACCTTTCCAAATTGAAATTATTTAGCAGGCCACATTGCAGAGATTAATAACCACTTTATTGATGCTTAGTACATGTTATTAAGATCAAAAGAAGCCTTTTTCATTTATTTTTAAATAACAGTAATTGATGCATTTTTGTGGTACCCAAAGTTAAGTCTTATGAACTTTGTTAGTGGCAGATACTGAAAACTAACTTAATTTCATAAAAGCTAAAGATGCATCACTAGCAAAACAAAATTTATTTTAACCACAAGCTGGCATTAAAAGAACAATGAAACTGAATCTGCTCATTTCACAATTCTGGCAACTTCGGGGTTGTGGCACATCTGCACAGGCAGTTTTGGAGCCACCAATGGAGCTCACTGGCCCATCCCACAAGAACACCAGCTTTGTCATGGGAAAGTAGTAGAAGCAACAGTGCAAATATTGTGCCAAGTACAAAGTACTCTCAGATTCTTACTTACATGTTTGACTAACAGGCAACACGTCTCCTTTCTCCGGTTCCATGGTCAACTACAATACGTAAAAAGACATAATCTCATTTTAATTAAAAAGAAAGAACATGCAGATTGAAGCCAAGACTCTGACTCTGTAAGTGCTATCAGACCACTCTCTCTCAAGAACAAACACATGCGCCATTCAGTAAGATGATTTAATCCAAAGCCAGGGTGGGTGTTTTTAACTTTTAATATCTTTGAACAATATTTGTTCTCTTTACCTGTAGAATTCTTCCAAAGATATTTGCATATTCTGTTTTTCATATACGGCTATGACAAATAGAAGTTGCATCATAGCAAAGTAACCACAAGATGGCAGTAAAAGAATAAAAAAAAATGTCTTTAACTCTTCAGGGTCTAAGAAACAGTTTTTAGTACTTGCATATTCTGTATATAAACAGTTGTAACAGATGCAGTTGTTTTAATATTTTACCCACTCATCATAAAACCTGACTATTTTCAGGAATCCATAGAATGAATTTCATTTTTTGTATTTTTAATGCTAACCAGACCCTGACTAAGGTGCTTATGTTGTAAGTTACAAAGCATTTGGAGTACATTCTTGGCAGCTTTTTTAAGCTAACTATTCAAGATGTTCTTCAACAGTTTCATTTTTTACATTCACAAATTAGCTGGATCCAGGAATTAAAATGAGTGACTTATAATTTCCTTTAGTTGACCTATAATTTCCTCTTAGGTCAAAAGTGTCACCAGTCATGGGTCTTAGAAAACGAAGAGGTTTCTCCATGTGGGGGTCACAGAGCTTAGTGCTGCTGCATCACAGATTCAGGATCCTGTACTTCATTCCTAGCTTGACTACATTATTATGGGTTGTGGCCACTAGGGGGCACCCAGAGCCTAAATACCAGGCACATTGCAGTCGCACACCAGTTCAAGATAAAACAAAATTGTTATTCATTTGGTAACAGTACCTTATCAGCCAGCACCATACCAATAACCAATACAGTACCTTTGTATCTCCCTCGCTGTATGATGAGCATCGTCCATCTTCCTCCCGACTCTGACTATCCTCATAAGTCTCCTTTTATGTTGGACCCAGGTGCATTCCCACAAGTCAAGGGACTAAACTAAGTTACCATTCATACTGTCCTGTCAAAAATCAACACATCCTCCTGTTTTTCGGAATTAACGTTTCTCAGTGTTATTTAAGTTTAACACTAAGCATTTTTACTGGCAGTGATATACCGCAGGAATCAATTCCCTGTTTTGAATGTTAATTATTGATTTATTAACAATATATTTGCTTTCTGCTCTTCTTTTTTAGTAATAGTCTTGTGAGAAATATGCTTGAATGGAAGAAAAAGACTCACTGTTTTTTTATTAAATGGCAATTGTTATTTATTAATGTATGGCTCCAACGTCATTATGGTAATAATCCTATTCTAGGGTCCCAGTATGGTACTGATTTTCCTGTTTGGGTCCTCAGATTATAAAGTTTAAGAAGCCCTGGCTTACAGTACAAGGCCATTTATTTGTCCTCCCCACCAGCACTGACGTGTCCCTACTGTCCGTGATCGCTTGGTTGGATATGTTTGAGCTGTGCTAGTGATTTGAGAATGTGTTAGTACTGAGGGCTTCTTTGATGCTGCTATTTCTCAGCCCATCTGTTTAAAATTAGTAAGGAGCTTAAAAATTTTGAACTTTTGAATTGGTTCAGCATAAAGTACTTCTTCCTTTTCACTCAACCTATATGTGTGAAATGTCATTGTGTAATCTTGGTCCTATAAAAAACAAAGTACAGGAACTGTTTGCAAGTAGTACTAGTCTTGAGACTGTCATCTGCTTCCATGACGCCTAATATTGAAGAACTTGTGAGTGAAATGCAAGCACAAGGATCATGTTGAATATTTTGTGATTCTAACCATTGAAGTTTATGAATATGCAGCATAGTATGTGAGCAGGCCGAGCACAGATCCAAACAGACCCGGAACAAACACAGAATATTTGGGACACCAGCTGGGTAGCCCTGTTTAATTGCCCGATTTTCTTCTAGAAACTTAAACAAGTGCCTTCTGGCAATAGTGAACATAACCGCACAGGGTACAAAACAGAAAATAAATTTGGCCTTTAACTTTACTGTAGCAACAAGTGGAGATCTTCTGTAGAGCTCTCACTCGTCTGGAACCGGTCTCAAAAATACAACTCAGTGGAGGCAGCCGGGCTTTTTATAACGGGAGGACAGGAAGAGGTGGAGCTAATTTCCTTCATTAGGAGGTTTCTGGGAGCTGCGGGGAAAAAGGAGACACAGTTAGTGACAGGGTCCCCTCTCACTCAGGTGGGTTACCATTTACCTCGAATGAGCCAGCAAGGAGATCACCAATATGTATGTAACCAATACTTATGTTTTAGCACAATTACTTTACAATATCCTATACAATATCAATTATAGCTAATTTTAGTGCACTGTAAATATGGTATATAGTCACTATTTTTATTTCTGTCCATTTTCATTTTTGGCTATGTATCTTTGCAGAAGGACTATGCATAAAAGCTCAATTTGTTTTTGTAGAGCACTGTTAATAAATTGCATTGTTTTTGCTCAACATCTTGTCTGTAAATCATATCTCCTTCCATGAATTACAAGATAATAATAGTAATATATTTTATTTATATAGCGCCTTTCCTATGCTCAAGATTCTGTATGAAGAGTGTAATCTGGTGCCAAATTTCTCACCAGGTATCACAGATATTGATGGATCTGAACCTTTTCAGATCAAGCAAACAAAAATTAAGAAGCTTTACAGAAGCTTTACAATTATGAAAGCAATTAGTGAAGTGGATAAGAGCTCTTACTTTGGAATACATTCTTCATACATACAAATAATGTAGTTCAAAGTGCTTTATATGATGAAGAAAGAGAAAAAAGAGAAAATAAATAAGAATGAAAATAAGGGAACACTAATTAACATTGAATAAAAGTAAGGTCCAATGGCCAGGGAGGACAGAAAAAACAAAAAAACTCCAGACGGCTGGAGAAAAATAATAAAATCTGTAGGCATTCTACCTAACATAAATGACCTCAATCAGTCCTCATTGTATTCGGGGTTCACATGGAAGAACTTGATGATGATGGTCATGTGGACTTCTGGTCTTTAATCCATCTATGACAGCACAGTTGGAAACCTGTAAGGGTCAAATTTTGCACAAAGGTTATAAAGTTTTCATTCACAGAAAGAACTACAGACTTGTGGAATAAATTACCAAGTAGTGTAAAGGAGAGTAGGACTGAAAGGGCCTTCAAATCTCAGTTCTGTGTTATTTTGGACAAATTAGCGTAGATGAGCTTATTGGGTTTAATGGCCCGTTCTCATCAAAATGTTTCTAATATTTGAAAAAAAGTTGACTTCACAATAAAAAGAAAAATTAGGGTTTGAAATTTGCTTTGCTTCTTGTTATCATTTTAAACTTTGCCCCTCTGGTTTTCTTGATTTCATCTTCTGATCCTTGCCTATCTGGAAGTTATTGGGAAATCCCCTTTTACTCATTTGCAAAGCCATTTTTAGCAAAGTCCTACTGTATGTTTTATCTATGCATTTTGCTAGCTGCCTCCTACTGCCTTTTCAAAAAATAGTCTTCAGAATTTTCTTTTCCTTCTCTTTCTAAATAGAGGATGAATGTTACTTAAATTGTATTCATTTATTACTGCCTCCTCACAGATTGTGCAGTTTATTGTACTGTTGCCTTACAGGTCTCGAGTTTGGGATTCAATTCCTGGCCTGGGGTCTCTTTTATAAAACTTTGCTTAGATACGTGCTGTGAAAAGGCGCTATATAGGCACCTGACCCGACACAGACTGGACACGGAGGCACCCATAAAATAGATGAACCATTTTATTTTTCTTCGCCTGTGGGCGCACGTCTTCTCACACAGTCCCAATCACAACACACCAAATAAAACACACAGCAAAGCACTCTTTTCTTCCTCCACCACTCCTTCCAGGCAACCTCGTCCTCCTCCTCCCGATTCTGGCTCCTCGAGTAGTGGCTGCTGGCCCCTTTTATAGTTCACTTGGAAGTGCTCCAGGTGCTTGATCGGCGAGTTCCGGCTGCACTTCCGGGTGTGGCGAATACGCAGCCTACAAGGGCTCAGGAGTTCCAGCTGCAGCTCCCCCTGGCGGCGCCTGCGGGACCCAACATGGCTACCCCCCAATTCCAATTCCCATGGAGCCCTGCGGGAAACCAAGGCACCGCTCCAACCCAGGGAGGCAGCCATCTAGCATCTAGGGGGAGGTATTGCACTGTCCATGGCTGCTTCCCCATAGCATATAACGAAGGGGCATCCCGGCCAGTCATGGACCCCGGCCGTCCGCCACAGAACATGAAAGGCTGCAAACACCAAAAACAGAAAAATGAGCATGCCAAAAAAAAAATTGGTTTTATAAAACCTAGCATGCTCCCATTTCTATGCGATTTACTTTTATAAATCACAATCATCTTGTAAATATGCACATATGAACATGCCTCAAACCCCGCCAGGAACAGCCATGCATAGACTATGCTAATGAGCCTCATACATATGCAGTCACAACACTGCAGATGTTCATTGGCTGACAGAGCAGCCTCCCACCTGACACATCCAGACACTGAGGAGTCCTACGCCACTCTCCGCACTGCTCCGTCACTCCTCTGTGCACTGGGAGGCTGAAAAAGGTGTAAGGCACCAGCTTCTGAGTGAGTAGCCACTATCACCTGGCACATGTAATGACATGACTGCTGTTATAATGAATAATATAGGCCATATTATAAACTTCAGGTTCAGCCAGTTACCTTATCAACAGGTCAACCATCATGTACAGCAAAATACGTGAATCATAAGTTGACCCAATCAACCCAGCCATGACTTTGTCAGTCTCATTTTTGCATCACAGATGTTGTGTGTTAATGTAATGTAACTGCTTATGGTAAATAAAAGCAGTATATTTCTCACTAGTTACCCTTATTGTAATATGAGTGCTGTCATTTGCCACAATTACATTAGGAAAACCCGCTGTAAATTGCCATTTCATGTTGTCATGTGCAACCAAACCATGGGGAAACTGAATGGAGCAGCTTGTTAGTCATTTATGGCTTTCAGCACAGAGGGCATGATAGAGCTGGAGCTTGGCTGAGATATTTCTGACCTGTCAACCAGTTCCTTCTGGCAGGTGCTTGTTGATAGAAAGCCAACCATTGTTAAAACCTGCATAACACCAGGTTTCGCCCAATTTTGGGCTATCTCTCTTTCAAATGTCAGGGCCAATTCAGCACACAATGTGGTACCGGGAGAAGATCTCTTGAAAGTCTAAATCAGCTCATAAACCAGTCATCATGGGCAAAAAAAAAACGGTCCCTAAAAGCTTGTTTCCTTCATGTATGATCATTTGTATAGTGTTTAAGCAGTTCATGAGATTAAGAGTTTTCTGTATGCTGCGACTGAATCATGTCTCATCATTGTACTTTGGTTTCTAATCCTTAGAAGTGATAACAGGTATGCTATACAAACTAATTAAGAAAACAAAAAGTGATCCAGCGCAAATATGCAGCATTGCTATAAGTGTGCAGACTTCCCTACCATTAAAATGATCTTACCATATTAGTAATATCTGTCCTTATTTGATAGAGACTAGTGAATCATAGAGCTTCACGCCACAAAGTCAATACTAGAATCGGATTCTGGGGCCTGATCTGTTTCACATTGGCTAAATCTACTCTACATATATAAAATCCTAAGCCTAAAAGTGCAACAATTTTGTGCAACGATTTTATGTGATGTTTTTATGTAACGTTTTTTGTCCCTCTTTAAATCTGGCTTATTTTCAGAATTTATTGAACTTTAATGTGATGTTCTTAGATTTTCAGATTCTTATTCCATTTTTAAATTATAAACTAAAAAATATCAAGAACTCACGTCCAGCGAGACAAGACTTTTTGCCAAGAGATTTAACCACACCCGGGGCTGGAACTAAAAGACAAAAGACAAAGAGTAGGACATCTCTGTATAGGCTTTTAAATGTTCGAAGCGCTGCGGCAGAAGCAAGCCAGCAGCTGATCGAGCATAGAGACTATATTTGTTTCTCATTGTATCTCCATTTAAGAGGGAGTTTTGGAGGAGCGATCACGTCACCTTGGGGCACGTTCAGCCCCCCTCTTCACAATGCGAGCGGCAGAGACGCGAAGTGGCTGGCGCGTAGCGCAGGCCGAGGGGGTTGGCGAGCAAAGAGAGCAGGGGGTGAATCCTCTAGTTCAGCAATAAAGATTTAAACATTAATATATGTATTGGTTATGAAATTGTAAGAGAAACAACTCAAATTTAGAACAGAAAGAAGACACACACTACACACACTGCCCGACTTGAACACAAATGTCTGCTGCTTTCTAATGTGACAATGCGGGTTCAACTCCATGCCCCCATCTGCTGTTTGGGAGCCCTTGAACCCATCACTGTCGGTAATGCTACCAATGAGCTAAGCAGTGAGGCAACACCATAGCAAGGAGATGGTGAAAAGTGCAAAGTGCTTTTATTAAAAACAATCAACAAAACAAGTGTTCAAAATAAAGTGCAGTGTCTCCAAAATAGTCTTCATTAAATAAATAATCCATCAAAAGCAAGTGAAAAGTGGAGATTAAAAACAAATAGAAAAATCTTCTAAAAAGAGCAAGATTAAAATATCACAGGAAGCAATCCTTTAAAATTACAAAGCCCGGTGTCTTCTGTTACCATGGCGGCTCCCCTGCTACTCCCATCTGGGCTACTCAGCAGGAGAGCCGCCTACCTGCAGGAACAGCTGCCTTTCACTCTGGTCCGGTAGCCCTCCGATCCTTGGCTACGTCGGGCTCCAAACCGGACTGAGACTTTGGTTATTTCCCCAGCGGCCAAGGCGCTCACGCTGGGACTAAACCAGCCCAAAGCCTCCTCGACTCCCACTCCATTCGACGGTTATTCGTCGCCTCCACTGGTCACTCCAGCTCCTAAATCACTCAGCTGGAGCGACCGCTTCCTTCAGCCCCACTGAGTGTCGACCATACACTCCCCTCGTGGGCTCACCTCCCAGCTGCCTGCTTTCTCTCATTCGAGCCTGCTCTTGCTCGCTCGCTCGTCTCTCCTTCTTCCACACACCGGCTCTCTCCACCTGCTTCCTGTCTTCTCTCGCTACCTCCCGTTCTCTTCTTTCTTTCCTTTTCTTTTTTATTTCTCTCCCTCTTAGCCAACTTGCGCTTCTATATATTGAGAGGGCATAGCAGCTGCGGCAAATTAGCAGCCCCAGGAACAATCACGGATGTGGGCAGTCTCTCACCTGTGCACTTAGGTGAGAAACGCCCACATCGCAAATCGCCCTGAGAACTGCTGTAGCCACAACCACCACTCCCCCTCGCTAAGCCGCGAGCGTGATTATTTATTTTAAATGGGCCTTTTGAACGGAAGCTGTGGACCTACAACACCACATCTAATAGCAACAATAACCACCATATGGGTTTGCTGGACAGCGCAACGCCAGCAACCAACTGAAAAAAGGATTTTCTTAATACCTGATATTTCTGTACCCACACTCAGTGCTTTTTTGAAAACAGGGGCATCATAATGCTGGTTTCTTTCCCATGTAGTACAATGAGTATATGTAAGGCTTCTTTGGTGGCTTTTTCAGATTTAGGAGTGATATTAGATACATTTCTGATACTGAACTGCTTTCTCTTTTTTTCAAGTAACTGTGGCTACCCTTTAGGTGCTGGATGTTTTATACCTTTTCACCGCCTTCAACTTGACTAGGAAAACCTTAATGCACAGAGCAATGGGCTCGGCAGAAGTGGGTAATGGGCTCGCCAGCCCCCCTGTTATAGCAGATCACCAAGGATGCACATGTGCACACACCCTCAAGTGTAAACCCTGAACACTGCAGGGCCAATTGGTCTAACCTCTCAGTCACAAACAGGCTTGCAGCAACTGACCAGAGGACAATTTCTCATACTAAAAGAAACCGTAAGAAATTATATTCAGTCTGTGATGGAAAATTGGAAAAAAGTGCATAGGATGATAAAGGTGAGGGTTGTTTTACATTTTATTATTAATAAGTTAAATTACTGAGGAAAGCTTATTACTATTTTAGTTGTTTTCAACTCAATGCAGAACTCCAAATGATCTTGAAAATGGCACCATTGTTCACATTATTTCTTTACTCCCAAAATGTGTCCAGTTACAAATACGTTTTTTTTTGGTGCCTATTTTAAAATACTTTTTTTACACAAATCAATTTGGCTGTGACACCAAGAATCAATCAGTTTCATTTTTCAAATGCAGCCAAGAAGTCACTAACAGGGAGCTTCTGTGTTCTTTTAAATTATTATTTTTATGCCACCATTGTGGAGAGGTTTAATCTCACAGCTCCAGAGTTAAGGGTTCAAATGCCAGCATTAGCAGTGTGTGTATGTGTGTATTTCCAAATATGTCATGTCTACCTTTGTTATTCTTCTGCACTCCAGTTTCTCTTGAAACTGAGCAGATCGCAGAAGATTGAGTACTTTGTGAGTGTGTCCTGTGGTGGGCTGGTATCCCACCCAATGTTGGTTGCTGCGATTTTCCCAATGCTACCAGGATGAACTGAAATCAGCAGATTCAAAGTATGATATTTTCTGTCATGATTATTTCAAATATTGTAAAAGCATGTTCTTTTATGTCAATCCTGATGAGCTGTAAAATTCTATGTTAAATGATGAAGGGGTTACATTTTAGGATAATTATTAGCATTTTTTTGAGACACAAGTGACTTTGGTGGCTAACGTCTGTGTAAGCTGCTGTGAGTGACTGGCAGTCACAATACCGCAAATACCACAAATAATCTCCACCATCAATAAAAGCATGCAAAAGATGATCCACATAAAAAAATGTATACAATGAATACACAAGCGAAACCCACAAAAATGCAGCTAGGAGACAATGCGTGGTTTAGAAAGACAGGGAACAAAGAAATTACTTATTTCCTAATCTCTTGTGATGTTTTATTTCAATTCCATCTAGACAGCTGCATTGAGTGTCATGTTGACCAAGGCAGAACGGGTGAGCAACATTTTATACTTACTTCCAGCTCATTTAAGTAGTAGGTGTGACCACCAGGGGCTGCTCCAGCTCCCCAACACCTGACACAGACAGACACTAGGTATAAGTCTTCTTCTTCTTTCAGCTGCTCCCGTTAGGATCATCTTCTTCCATATCTTTCTGTCCTCTGCATCTTATTCTATTACACCCATCACCTGCATGTCCACTCTCACCACATCCATAAAACTTCTCTTAGGCCTTCCTCTTCCCTGGTAGCTCTATCCTTAGCATCCTTCTCCCAATATACTCAGCATCTCTCCACTGCACATGTCCAAACCAACGCAATTTGACCTCTCTGACTTTGTCTCCCAACTGTTCAACTTGAGCTGACCCTCTAATGTACTCATTTCTAATCCTATGCATCCTCGTCACACCCAATGCAAATCTTAACATCTTTAACTATGCCACCTCCAGCTCTGCCTCCTACTTTCTGGTCAGTGCCACCGTCTCCAACCCATATAACATAGCTGGTCTCACTACCGTCCTGTAGACCTTCCCTTTCACTCTTGCTGATATCCGTCTGTCACAAATCACTCCTGACACTCTTCCTCACCCATTCCACCCTGCCTGCACCCTCTTTTTCACCTCTCTTCCACAATCCCAATTACTCTGTACTGTTGATCCCAAGTATTTAAACTCATCCACCTTCGCCAACTCTACTCCTTGCATCCTCACCATTCCACTGACCTCCCTCTGACTTACACACATGTATTCTGTCTTGTTCCTACTGAATTTCATTCCTCTCCTTTCTAGAACATATCTCCACCTCTCCAGGGTCTCCTCAACCTGTTCCCTACTATCGCTACAGATCACAATGTCATCAGCAAACATCATAGTCCACGGGGACTCCTGTCTAATCCCATCTGTCAACCTGTCCATCACCATTGCAAATAATAAAAGGGCTCAGAGCCGATCCCTGATGTAATCCCACCTCCAACTTGAATGCATCCGTCATTCCTGCCGCAGACCTCACCACTGTCTCACATCCCTCGTACATATCCTGTACAACTCTTACATACTTCTCTGCCACTCCCGACTTCCTCATACAATACCACAACTTCAGGCATCCTGTCATATGCTTTCTCCAGGTCCTTCTGTCCTTCTCTAAACTTCTCCATAAACACCCTCAGAGCAAACATCACATCTGTGATGCTCCTTCTTGGCATGAAACCATACTGCTGCTCACTAACCTCACTTCTTAACCTAGCATCCACTACTCTTTCCCATAATTTCATGTTGTGGCTCATCAATTTTATCCCCCAGTAGTTACTGAAGTCCTGCACATCCCCCTTATTCTTAAATATCGGCACCAGTGCACTTCTTCTCCACTCCTCAGGCATCCTCTCACTTTCCAAGATTAAATTAAACAATCTGGTTAAAAACTCCACTGCCATCTCTCCTAAACACCTCCATGCTTCCACAGGTATGTCATCTGGACCAACGGCTTTTCCATTTTTCATCCTCTTCATAGCTGTCCTTACTTCCTCCCTGCTAATCCATTGCACTTCCTGATTCACAATCTCCACATCATCCAACCTTTTCTCTCTTCATTCATAAGCCTCTCAAAGTACTCTTTTCATCTGCTCAACACACTCTCCTCACTTGTAAGTACGTTTCCATCTTTATCCTTTATTACCCTAACCTACTGCACATCTTTCCCAGCTCAGTCCCTCTGTCTAGCCAATCGGTACAGGCCCTTTTCTCCCTCCTTAGTGTCCAACAACTCATAATACGCCTTTTCTTTAGCCTTCACCACCTCTCTCTTCACCTTGTGCCTTATCTCCTTGTACTCTTGTCTACTTTCTGCATCTCTCTGACTATCCCACTTCTTCTTCGCCATCCTCTTCCTCTGTATACTCTCCTGTACTTCCCCATTCCACCACCAGGTTTCCTTTTACTCCTTCCTCTGTCCAAATGTCATACCAAGCACCCTTCTTGCTGGAACGCTTACTACATCTGCTGTAGTTTCCCAGCTGTCAGGTAATTCTTCGCTACCACCCAGTGCCTGTCTCACCTTCTCCCTAAACTCAACATCTTCTTTTTTCAACTTCCACCTTTTGATCCCTGGCTCTGCCCTCACTCTCCTCCTCTTCTTGATCTCCAATGTCATCATACAGACCACCATCCTATGCTGCTTAACTACACTTTCCCCTGCCACCACTTTGCAGTCTTCAATCTTCTTCAGATTGACTCTTCTGCATAATCTACCTGTGTGCATCTTCCTCCACTCTTGTACGTAACCCTATGTTCCTCCCTCTTCTTAAAATACGTATTCACCACAGCCATGTCCATCCTTTTGGCAAAACCAGCTATCCTCTGACCTTCTTCATTCCTCTCCTTGACACCATGCCTACCCATCACCTCCTCATCTCCTCTGTTCCCTTCACCAATATGTCCATTGAAATCCGCTCCAATCACCACTTTCTGTCCCTTGGGTACACTGTTCATCACTTCATCCAACTCACTCCAAAAATCTTCTTTCTCATCCACTGCACACCCAACTTGCAGGGCATATGTACTAACAATATTCATCATCACACCTCCAATTTCCAGCTTCATAATCATTACTCTGTCTGACACTCTTTTCACCTCCAAAACACTCTTGACATACTGTTCCTTCAGAATAACTCCTACTCCATTTCTCCTCCCATACACACCATGATAGAACAATTTGAATCTGCCTCCGATCCACCTGGCCTTACTCCCCTTCCGTTTAGTCTCTTGCACGCACAATATATCAACCTTCCTTCTCTCCATCATATCTGCTAACTCTCTCCCCTTACCAGTAATATTGCCAACATTCAAAGTTCCTATCCTCAGTTCCACTCTCTTTACCTTCCTCCTCTCCTCCTGCCTCCGGACACGTCTCCCCCCTCTTCTTCTCCTTCTTCACCTTCTTCTAACAGTACTGGTGGCGGTCGTTGTTAACCTGGGGCTTGACCGATCCAGTATGGAAATTTGTATTGTTGTCCATATATTGATTTGGCAAAATTTTACACCGGATGCCCTTCCTGAAGTAACCCTCCCTATTAATCCGGGCTTGGGACTGGCACGAAGAAACACACTGGTTTGTGCATCCCCTGTGACTGGGTTGACACTAGGCATAAATACAGTGCAAATAAAGCTTTTATTCACGTCACATGCTTCCAGCAAGTGTTCTCACTACCAAAGCACAGCACAAGCAAGCACCAAGGACACTCAAAGTCCTCAGTAGTAATACAGCACTCTGTCCTCTCTTTGTTAGAGCCTCTTCCACTCCTCCAACAAACTTCATCCTCTTCCACCCAACTCTGTCTCCTGGAATTAAGGCAGGCAGCTCCCTTTACGTCATCCCCAAAGTATTTCCGATATCCCAAAGGCTTGCCCCAGGGGCACTTCCAGGTAAGGCTGTAGCCCCAGTATCTAGGGCTCCCCAGTCCCTGCAGCAACCCCCTGGTGGCACCAAAGGCACCCAACAGGGCTGAGTTACAGAATTAAAATTCCCATGAAGCCCTGTGGGAAACTGTGATGCTGCTGCAACCAGGGGGACTGTCGTGTAGCACTCCATAATACCCTGCACACATTCTTTCCTCCGGTCCTTCCACCACGGAGGCGTCCCAGCTGGGCAATGGCCACAGCCACTCCACCACATAGGCCACATTCTCTCATTTGTGTCTGCGTATGGTGCTGATCTAATACTGTTATTTTATGTCAGTTTTCTTATTTTACAGTATCTTTGTAAACCCTTGTCTGATCTTTTAATGTCTTCTCCACTTCTGCTTTTCTGGTGCTACACAACACAATGTAATCATCAAAAATGAAAGCACCAGGGGGAATGGTCTGGTCCCATGAGTCAACACATCTATAAACCAAATCAAAGAGATAAAATAAGAAGAAGACAGAATAGGTGAGGTTTAACAGTGATCAGGATTTACAAGTTAGCATGAAGGGATGGTTTTCAAAAAGAGTGTATATGTTTAAATACCTAGGATCATTTGTAGACCAAGATAGAGAATTGGATGCAAAGACAAACCATAAAGTGCAATTTAGATGGAACAACTGGTAGAAGACATTAGGAGTACTGAGCAGTCAAAGAATCGAGACAAAGGTTAAAGGTAAGGTTTTTAAGACAGCAGGAAGACCAGCAATGTTGTATTGGCTGAGACATGGCCAGTAAAGGGAGTTCGGGAGAAGTTAGATGTGTCAGAAATAAGAATATTGAGATGGATGTGTGGAGTTACAAAGAAGGAAAGAATAAGAAATGAGACAATCAGAGGTACAACAGAAGTGGGAGAGATATCTAAGAAAGTACAGGAAAGAAGGCTGAAGTGGTATGGACAAGTGATGAGGAGAGACAATGAAAATGTGGGCAAAAGAGTGATGGGAATGGTGAGGCTAGAGTGGAGGTGGATGAATAGAGTAAAGGAAGACTTTAAAGGAAAAGGGTCTGACTGGGGAGGAGGTCATGGACCAAACTGATAGGTAAGAGTTGGTCAAACACGTCATCACCACATAGAAGTGGAAAAAGATGAAGGTAAAGATTTTTCTCTTAAAGTATTATTTCTGTGCATAGCTGCTTTAGAAAATACATCTTTTTTCTTTAAATACCATATGTTCTTCCTTTTAATTTGTACAACAATATAAACAGATGTACCAGTAATATAAAAGCATTTAAAGTTATTTTAATTATGTGACATCTGGTTGTCTCTGTGATGTCTCATTGAGGAGTCATATACGTAGATGCCTGTACCTTCATACTTTAGTCAATATTTTCTCTTCAAAGATTTCAGTTTTCTTGAGTGGTGTCAGTGTCTGTAGTGCTGCACTCTTAAAACATTTTGGATGTGTGCAGCATGGCAAAAAGAGCCACAGGCAGCCCTGATGCAGGGGTGTGTCTGCTCATGGGACATCATTTTTGAAATCCTTGTATTCACATAAAGCGAAAAGCTGTCGCAAACTATTACTTCTTTGCCAATTAACTAATGTGACAGTGTAAGCGTGACTAATTTTGGGAAAGGAATGAATGAATTTGAATGAATGAAACAGTTAACGTATTTTAGTCAATCTATTCTCCTTAAAAAGCCACATTCAAGTGCCACAACAGAGCAGAATTGTTTGTCTGTAGGCTATGCATTCTATGAACTCCTCACATACTGAGTTTGTGCTGTTTCTCGCCTTATAACAATTCAAAAAATGCAGTCTAATTGAGAATTATACAGCCTTTTTTAACATGCCACATTAATTTTTAAGCAATGTAAGGAATTTGTTGTGTGCATACACACTGATATTATCAGCAGAGGTAAAGCACTTATAATGAAATAGGCCCACCTTACGCCTAGCATTAACACCTGGCCTGCTCTGAGATCTAATCACAATCAGACAGCACCTGACCACAATAAAAGCCAGCTGTAAATCTATTTGAGATCACATCACTCAGACTTCATTCAGAAGTGGTCAGAAATGGATTGTGATCAACTTTAACACAAGTGTCTTCTATCTGTGTGAGTCAAAAATTATTTGAATTTTCCTCTGGAATATCTCTACTTAGATGTGAGGTGGAAACTGGAGAAATTAATGCCAGGTATAAATGTAAACTGTCAAAATTATATCCAGATAGTATCCTATTGGCAGGCCAAATGATCAATTAGAGATAACAATATAAAGATATAAAATAATAAATGCAGTGAATGAACAAAAGAGAAATCTAAATCAAATCAATATTTGGTGTGACCACCCTTTGCCTTCAAAACAGCATCAATTCTTCTAGGTACACTTGCACACAGTTTTTGAAGGAACTCGGCTGGTAGGTTGTTCCAAACATCTTGAAGAACTAACCACAGATCTTCTGTGGATGTAGGCGTCCTCAAATCCTTCTGTCTCTTCATGTAATCCCAGACACACTCGATGATGTTGAGATCACGGCTCTGTGGGGGCCATACCATCACTTCCAGGACTTCTTGTTCTTCTTTACACTGAAGATAGTTCTTAATGACTTTGGCTGTATGTTTGGGGTCGTTGTCCTGCTGCAGAATACATTTGAGGCCAATCATACGCCTCCCTGATGGTATTGCATGATGGATAAGTATCTGCCTGTATTTCTCAGCATTGAGAACACCATTAATCCTGACCAGATCTCCAACTCCATTTGCAAAAATGCAGCCCCAAACATTCAAGGAACCTCCACCATGCTTCACTGTTGCCTGCAGACACTCATTATTGTACCGCTCTCCAGCCCTTCGACGAACAAACTGCCTTCTGCTACAGCCAAATATTTCAAATTTTGACTCATCAGTCCAGAGCACCTGCTGCCATTTTTCTGCACCTCAGTTCCTATGTTTTCGTGTATACTTGAGTCGCTTGGCCTTGTTTCCACATCAGAGGTATGGCTTTTTGGCTGCAACTCTTCCATGAAGACCACTTCTGGCCAGACTTCTCCGGACAGTAGATGGGTGTACCTGGGTCCCACTGGTTTCTGCCAGTTCTGAGCTGAGGGCACTGCTGGACATCTTCCGATTTTGAAGGGTAATAAGCTTGATGTGTCTTTCATCTGCTACACTAAGTTTCCTTGGCCAACCACTGCGTCTACGATCCTCAACGTTGCCCGTTTCTTTGTGCTTCTTCAAAAGAGCATGAATAGCACATCTTGAAACCCCAGTCTGCTTTGAAATCTTTGTCTGGGAGAGACCTTGCTGATGCAGTATAACTACCTTGTGTCTTGTTGCTGTGCTCAATCTTGCCATGACATGAAACTGTCTTCCACAACCTCACCTTGGTAGCAGAGTTTGGCTGTTCCTCACCCAGTTTTAAGCCTCCTACACAGCTGTTTCTATTTCAGTTAATGACTGCATTTCAACCTACATGTGACGTTGATGATCATTAGCACCTGTTTGGTATAATTGGTTGATCATACACCTGACTGTAATCCTATAAAATCCCTGACTTTGTGCAAGTGTACCTATAAGAATTGATGCTGGTTTGAAGGCAAAAGGTAGTAACACCAAATATTGATTTGATTTAGATTTTTCTTTTGTTCGCTCACTTTGTATTTTGTAAATTGATAACAATAAACAATCGTTATATATATTTCTGAAAGCATTCTTTGTTTACAGCATTTTTTCACATCTGCCTAAACCTTTTGCACAGTACTGTATCTGATAAGATTTTAAAGATATCTAAAAATGTATTTGTGTCAAGATATCTAAAATGCATTTAAAGTTATCTCAAATAGATTTTAACATTTCTTGAAATTCACTCTTGTTTGAGATATCTAAAATACATATTTAGATATCTAAGATTCATTTCATGACATCTTAAAATGGGTCTGTGAGCCACGTGAGATATCTTAGAATGTATTTCAAGATATCTTATATTATATTTCAAGACATTACAAATAGATTTTGAGACATCTACAATACAATTTAAGATCTATGAAATACATGTCCAGATACAGTATCTTGAAACAGCTTCCTGTAATGCAATATGGCAAGCGGAATTAAAATTTGGAGATATTTCAAAATGAATTTCAGATATCTTAAAATGTAACTTACTTTTTAAAATATCTGAAACTCATTTTGACATACCATAAAATATGTTCTTTTACATTTTAAGATAGCTGCAACTAATTTTGAGATATCTTGAGTGCATTTCAAGATATCTCAAAATCACTTCCTGCGAAATTGCCTATTGTTTCAGTGGGACTTCCTGTTTATTATACGATATCTTGAAATGTATTTGCAATATGTTGAAATTGGAAGGAAGTGATTTTGAGATATCTTGAAATGTATTTCAAACATCTGAAAAAGAACAGGAAGCTGTTTCAAGATATCTGGAAATGTATTGTGGGTCGGTGGGGGGAGTACTTCGAAGACCTACTCAATCCCATTAACATGCCTTCCAATGAGGAAGCAGTGCCTGGGGACTCAGAGGTGGGCTCCCCCATCTCTGGGACTGAGGTCACCGAGGTGGTCAAAAAACTCCTTGGTGGCAGGGCCCCGGGGGTGGATGAGATACGCCCGGAGTTCCTCAAGGCTCTGGATGTTGTAGGACTGTCTTGGTTGACACGCCTCTGCAACATCGCATGGACATCAGGGACAATGCCTCTGGATTGGCAGACCGGGGTGGTGGTCCCCCTCTTTAAGAAGGGGGATCGGAGGGTGTGTTCCAACTACAGAGGGATCACACTCCTCAGCCTCCCTGGAAAAGTCTACTCAGGGGTCCTGGAGAGGAGGGTCCGTCGGATAGTGGAGCCTCGGATTCAGGAGGAACAGTGTGGTTTTCGTCCTGGTCGCGGAACAGTGAACCAGCTCTATACCCTTAGCAGGGTCCTGGAGGGTGCATGGGAGTTTGCCCAACCAGTCTACATGTGTTTTGTGGACTTGGAAAAGGCATTCGACCGTGTCCCTCGGGGAATCCTGTGGGGGGTACTCCGAGAGTATGGGGTACCGGACCCCCTGATAAGGGCTGTTCGGTCCCTGTACGATCGTTGCCAGAGCCTGGTCCGCATTGCCGGCAGTAAGTCGAACCCGTTTCCAGTGAGAGTTGGACTCCGCCAGGGCTGCCCTTTGTCACCGATTCTGTTCATAACTTTTATGGACAGAATTTCTAGGCGCAGCCAGGGCGTTGAGGGGGTCCGGTTTGGTGGGCTCAGGATTGGGTCACTGCTTTTTGCAGATGATGTTGTCCTGTTTGCTTCATCAGGCCGTGATCTTCAGCTCTCTCTGGATCGGTTCGCAGCCGAGTGTGAAACGGCTGGGATGAGAATCAGCACCTCCAAATCCGAGACCATGGTCCTCAGCCGGAAAAGGGTGGAGTGCCCTCTCAGGGTTGGTAGCAAGATCCTGCCCCAAGTGGAGGAGTTCAAGTATCTCGGGGTCTTGTTCACGAGTGAGGGAAGAATGGAGCGTGAGATCGACAGGCGGATCGGTGCGGCATCCGCAGTAATGCGGGCGTTGCATCGGTCTGTCGTGGTGAAAAAGGAGCTGAGCCGCAAGGCGAAGCTCTCAATTTACCAGTCGATCTATGTTCCTACCCTCACCTATGGTCATGAACTATGGGTAGTGACCGAAAGAACGAGATCGCGAATACAAGCGGCTGAAATGAGTTTCCTCCGCAGGGTGTCTGGGCTCTCCCTTAAAGATAGGGTGAGAAGCTCAGTCATCCGGGAGGGGCTCAGAGTAGAGCCGCTGCTCCTCCGCATCGAGAGGAGTCAGATGAGGTGGCTCGGGCATCTGATCAGGATGCCTCCTGGACGCCTCCCTGGTGAGGTGTTCCGGGCACGTCTAACCGGGAGGAGGCCCCGGGGAAGACCCAGGACACGTTGGAGGGACTATGTCTCTCGACTGGCCTGGGAATGCCTTGGGATTCTCCCGGGAGAGCTAGAAGAAGTTGCCGGGGAGAGGGAAGTCTGGGCATCTCTGCTCAAGCTGCTGCCCCCGCGACCTGACCTCGGATAAGCGGGAGACAATGGATGGATGGATGGATATTTCAGATATCTTAAATTGTATTGTAGATATCTGAAAATGCTATTGAGATATCTGGTAATAATTTAATGTCTTTTTAAAGATATCTCAAAATTTATCTGAGATATCTTAAAGTACAATTTGAGATTTCCTGAAATACATTCTAAGATATCTCAGGTGGAGCAGAGACCTATTTTAAGATGTCCATCCATCCATCCATTTTCCAACCCGCTGAATCCAAACACAGGGTCATGGGGGTCTGCTGGAGCCAATCCCAGCCAACACAGGGCACAAGGCAGGAACCCATCCTGGGCAGGGTGCCAACCCACCGCAGGACACACAAAAACACACCCACACACCAAACACACACTAGGGCCAATTTAGAATCACCAATCCACCTAACCTGCATGTCTTTGGACTGTGGGAGGAAACCGGAGCACCCGGAGGAAGCCCACGCAGTCATGGGGAGAACATGCAAACTCCACGCAGGGAGGACCCAGGAAGCGAACCCAGGTCTCCTAACTGCGAGGCAGCAGCGCTACCACAGCACCACCGTGCCGCCCTTTTAAGATGTCATGAAATGAATTTGAGATATCTAAAAATGTATTGTGAATCTCAAGATATCTTTAAACCTATTTCAGATAACTTTCAATGCATTTTAGATACCTTGAAACAAATACATTTTCAGATATCTTTAAAATATTATCAGATATATTTTTATAAATATTTAAAATGCTTTTTAACATACTGTATCTAAATTATAATTTGAGATATCTTAAAATGACTTACTGCTTATTTTAAGATATCTCAAATTAATTTTGAGATATTGAGATATCTGGCGGCACGGTGGCACAGTGGGTAGCGCTGCTGCCTCGCAATTGGGAGACCTGGGGACCTGGGTTCGATTCCCGGGTCCTCCCTGCGTGGAGTTTGCATGTTCTCCCCGTGTCTGCGTGGGTTTCCTCTGGGCGCTCCGGTTTCCTCCCACAGTCCAAAGACATGCAGGTTAGGTGGATTGGCGATTCTAAATTGGCCCTGGTGTGTGCTTGGTGTGTGGGTGTGTTTGTGTGTGTCCTGCGGTGGGTTGGCACCCTGCCCAGGATTGGTTCCCTGCCTTGTGCCCTGTGTTGGCTGGGATTGGCTCCAGCAGACCCCCGTGACCCTGTCTGGATTCAGCGGGTTGGGAAATGGATGGATGGATGGATATTGAGATATCTGAAATTCATTTCCAAAATAACTTCCTGCACATTTAAAGATATCTCTATTACATTTCAAGATATCTTAAAATGAATTCCTATGCATTTCAAGTTATCTCAAATACATTTTGAGATATCTTAAATTAAACAGAAATATCTCAAAAAGTATTTGAGATATCTTGAAATGCATAGCAATGTATTTTAAGATATATGAAAATGTATTTCATGCACTACTGGGAAAGAAAGAGATAACAGAGTTAGCGCAGGTGCCCCCTCTTGCTTGTGAAGGGTATTGCAAGCTTGAACAGTCTTGTGGGTGATCCTCATTCACCCATGTGTAACACTGTTAAAAGCAGGCATTAACACATTAAAGAGAGGGTGACACGGCTGAACAGAACGTAACATAAAATTCTAAAATCGTCTTTTTTCCAATTCAGGACCACAGCGGGCTCAAGGTATCCCGGCAGCAGTGGGTGCAGTGCAGGAAACAGACCTGAGTCCATGGGGCTAATTTTAGATAATCTATTAACTTATTTCTTTGGCACTGGAAGAAAAAATAGAGAACCTTTAAAAATAAAACTTTAAAAACCTGTAGACACAGAGAAAGAAGTTAAAATCGCCACAAAGGCAGCAATTGGACACTCATTCTATCCTAATTCTAATGCTAGATGCTGCATTCATGAGGCAGTGCCATAAACTGCTCTGTGACTTTGTTTCCCTGTAGTCCAGTATAAATCTTTGGCATGAATCTGAATCTTTGTGTTGGTCGTCATAACAATGAGCTTCTTCGCTTTTAAGTCAAACCAGTGTCTGGATTTCGGAAGGAAGTTATTTCAACAGACTGAATATACCATAAGAGTACAAAATGTTTATTCTCTGTTTTATACTTCAGATTGTTTTTTGAACTTCTATTCAAATGTCATCTCTGCAGAGACTCGTTTTCAGCTTTCTCATCATAAAAAAGGGATTTTCAGGCTAAAGATATTTAATACTTTCCAAGGAAAGGCACTCCTCTTTTGAGAAATGAATTGTGTCAATTTCTTTACCATCAAAGAATTATTGTTCTTGCCTTAGATGACAGTTTTGGCAGACAAAACTGTCTCAGAAGACTAAAAATTGACATGTTATAAGAGCTAGCTGGGTTTCCCTTCAGATGATTTTCACATTTTTCTTATTCTACTGCAGCTAAACATTGTTAATGCTTTGTTCTATTTTCATATGAGGTAGCATAGTGGCACTGTAGATGCCATTATGCTGCCACTTCTCGTTCCAGTAAAATGAATCTTGCTTGATTAATGCAGTTCTTGACATGCTTAACAAGTGTATTAATTTTTTGAATTAGCTGAAATATTGTTTTACAGTAGGTCCTGAAGTAGTGGGGGGGGGTGTGCCCTAGATATTAAAGGTATAGTTGCAACTTCTGTACCCTCCCAAAAGCACAAAACTAATATAAAAATCAAATTGGTACACATATGCTTTATCGATAAAGAAGCCTTCCTCTTACAGGGTATTACCAAAAAGAGCACGATGCACCCAGGTTCCAACTTAAGTTAGCAGATAGTAAACTGCAAAAACAGCGTGCTACTCCAGGTAAGAGGCCTCTATTTTTATAACACAGAAAAAGTACTCATATGAGTGTGCTGCTTTGCTGTGTGCTTTTAGAGGGCCTTGTACACCTGAAAAAAAAACTAAATGTAATTAATATCATTTTTCCACAGTATGAAAATCATTACATATTTTACACTAAATAATATAAGGCTTAGAGGTAGCAGTATAGGCAGTAATTGCCAGAAGGTGGTAGTGGTTGGCATAAACTTTTTTAAGGGGAGCCACAAGCCTGGAAGAGACTATGAAGAATGGCTCACTTCACCCATTTATTTGTTGCCAAACCCACTTAATCCAATTCAGGATCACAGGGGACAGGACGGCCACACATTCCATAACTATTTTCCTTAAAATGTGCCACAGAGCAGGACAGGTCCTTCAATAGCCTGTCCAGAACAGGCTCACCTCAGGTCTCCTAGTTCCAACTGACACCTGCAGGCTTCAGTAAGCCCAAAAATGGGCTTGAAATGCAAATAAAGTCCCAAAATATACTAAAGGAGTCTTGTAAGGGAGATTAAACCATAAAACTCAGGTTTGTAGAGACCACTCAAACATTAACCTTTATAAGCTGGGGATTTTATATAACCAAAATTAAAAAAAGGGGAAAAATAAGGTACAAAGGATCTACCTAAAAACAATCCAAAGTGAAGTCCTAATGCAAAATCCAAAAAGCAGAATCCAAAACACAAGCAGGAATCCAGAAAAAAATTAAAATATAGAAACACAAAAAACATTTGCTCAGCTCTGCTTTCTTGTTAAATATTATTGAAAACTGTAAGGTCCCAAAAGCACATAAGTCCCATAAATACCGTATATACTCACAGATACATGTACATTCTCCCGCGGATAAGTTGGGACTTGATATTACAGTATAATTTCTGGTATTTTATAATGTCGGTCATATAAGTCAGATGCAGAAAACTCACGCTATTGGTCCAAGAGATGATGATATGCTAATGCCCACCCGAGAGAGTAACCACAGAGCACACTGCCTTTTTTTTTCTATGTATTGTGCCTACGTGACCACACGGTAATACCTGAACTATCCCAAAGTGCTGTTTGTACTGTTTTGTGTTTTTTTGTATCTCACAGCCTCATACACCTTGATTGTAAGAGCATCCCTTATCTACGATGGAGTGTTTGATCAGAATAAAATATGAAGCTGGTTTTAAATTAAATGTCGTTGAAGTATTAAAGAAATTGGTAACTGTGCTGCTGCAGCACACTTCGATGCGTCTGAGAAACTGGGGTGAGATAGGAGGAGGGCAGAAAATGTAAAAAAAAAATAATTAAGCATTGCATAAGTCAGGGTCTGATTTTATGATCGATTTTTTGGGTTTCAAGACCCGACTAATATTCAAGTATTTATGGTACTCCTAAAAATTGCCCAATAATAGGAGATTACTGTCAAAACCCCTACTTGAAACAAAAAGGGTCTTAAAGAATTTTAATAAAAGCTTTATTTTAGGCGGGCAGCACGGTGGTGCAGTGGTAGCGCTGCTGCCTCGCAGTTGGGTGACCTGGGGACCTGGGTTCGCTTCCCGGGTCCTCCCTGCGTTGAGTTTGCATGTTCTCCCCGTGTCTGCATGGGTTTCCTCCCACAGTCCAAAGACATGCAGGTTAGGTGGATTGACAATTCTAAATTGGCCCTAGTGTGTGTTTGTGTGTGTCCTGCGGTGGGTTGGCACCCTGCCCGGGATTGGTTCCTTCCTTGTGCCCTGGGATTGGCTCCAGCAGACCCCCATGACCCTGTGTTCGGATTCAGCGGGTTGGAAAATGGATGGATGGATGGATTTATTTTAATTAAAAAATGTCCTGTAGTACAAGAAGCTCCTGACAGCACAAAATGAATTGCCTGAGAAGGGAAGGCAATCCACAGCAAACACAGCCATAATGCAGCGTCCCAAAACTAAGTTAAAAACAGAACATGGGTTAAAAATCCAGGAAACTGCAAAAACCACAACAGAAACACCAGTAAACACTACACTCCCTAGCACATTTGAAATGAACTGCCAGGAACTATGGAAGGTGTACAATTTATAGGCTGAAGGGCAGTGACTTACAGGTGGCCCCACCTATTGGGGAACCAGCTCTAAAGCACATGGTATATAACACAGACTACATATAAGCATAGACAAAAACAAAAATGAAGACTACATAAATTAATAAACAAAAGAGACATTTAACATGAACTTGAATCCCAGCTGGAGGAGCCCTGGCTGAGATATGACAAATTTAAAGCCAGAAGAAGGACCCAGCTGTAGTGATGTAAGGGTGGCCCTGCCTCCTGGGGCTCAACACATAAAGTACAGAAAAACAGTAGCACATTTAAAGAGACAGAATACAAACAATAAATAATAAACAAAGTTAATGGAAATAACACAAAAATATGAAAAATAATAATTCAAAATTAACAAAATCATAAAACAGAAAGTAAATATAAGCCAGGGAGAAAACCCTGGCTGTAACACAATGGAAGCAAGGCTGGAAGAGGCATCCTCAAAAGTTAAAAGCCCTGATCAGCCACTGCACTGAAAGCAGTTCTCTTGTCGCTATACTGGCTTCGTAATCTCAAGGTGCCAAGTTTGAGACCCACCTGTACTGTATCAAGGAGGACGAGCAGCTCTGAATGGGCAGCAATGCCAGTTATGAATTCTTCAGCAGAGACAATGGTGAACACCAAGAAAGTCGATTAAATAAACTATTCATTTGACTGTCTCATTAAATTTTGTTAACGTTTATTTCATCGCTAAACATAAATAAGGATGGTGGGTAATTGGCAAAAGGGACTCGTAGCACTTGGAATGCTTCTGTGGTGCAGGATAATTAAAATTATTTTTAAGAGTTAAGGGACAACATGTGCAATTTGTGAGTAATGTTATAGTACCTTACATTGCTTCCTCCTTGACAAAATCTTACAGCTTGTTGCCCACCAGCAGTGGAAACCTGATTCTCATGTTTTCTTGGCCAAGTCATAAAGTGGTACACAGCTTAGTAAGCAGCTGGGTGGAAAAAAGATCTTTAGACAATAAGTGTCATCGCATCATTGTTTCCTGCAGTAGTTGTGCAGCATATCTGCAAAGTAAACAATATTACTCTCTTTACCACTTAAATTCACCATGTTTGATCCCACCGCTCCCACCATTATAACAAAGATTTGACTTTAATTTAGTCTGTGGTATGGCTTGTTCCCCACTTAGAATGAAATAGCAGTTCTTAAATTTTCAACTCACAGAATACACCTAGGTGACCCATTCTGTTAAAGATCTCCTGTAGCCCCAGTGGTTACAATTACTTATGTCAAACATGAACAGTACAAAAAAATTCACTCATCCAAAAATTAGAAAAAGAATAGTATCTAGCTTTACCAATTAAGTGGAGTCTGACACTGTACTTAGGATTAACCTGTCATATGCACACACAAAAATGAAGCATTGTCTGCAAAACTCTGAGCTAGTCTAAACCTGACCAGACCCTTAGTGGCCTGGCTTTGTTCCAAGATACTTTACAGAAACAAAAAGCTTAATCAGTCCAGTGCCAGAAACACAAAGATTGATCTGTCATTCAATTCAGAATATGCAGTCAATAGATAACAAGCATTCAACTGAAGGATGCATGAAACAAAATGGGAAGTGGTAGAGAGAAATGCTTTTTATCACAATAATTTTCCACTTAATTACTGCTAATTTGGGCTAAATTTATTCTCAGATATCGTGTATCAGAAGAGTTTGCTCTTAGAACCTGGACAGTTCCTTCATTTTTTCTATTGTGTACTGCTCTTCAGGCTCTTGCTGCTTGATCTTTTTAAGTACATTCTAACTATTAACACTTAATGGGTTGTGATATATGGCTGGCAGTTTATCCCAGCCAATACGCCCATGCTGCCAGATGGAGTCCTCCCTGAAATATGGAGGTGGCCCGAATTCCAGCAGCGCATCATGGACAATGGAGTTCGGCTTCACAGCCCTGCTGGATACCGTGAAGGGCCACCAGGGGACGCTGCAGGGAAGCAAGAATGTTTTTATTATAGCCCGGAAGTACTCCCTAATCACGGGGATGGAAGGAATGAAGTACTCCGGGCTGAAGAAAAGAGGAAATTTTCATCTGACCCGGAAGTGCTATGAAATCACATGGACTGAGGAACAAGAGCACTTCGGGTCAAGGAATATAAAAGAACTGTGGGAAACCCCAGCAGAGAGTTGGGAAGGAGTGCGACAGAGCTGCTGGGTGGAGTGGAGGATTTGTGATTGTTTATTAATTTATTATTGAGTATTTTGTGTATTGTCGAGGTGGAGGTGCTTTGTGCACATTATTGAAAGAATTAAAATTAATTTGGATATTTTACCTGGTGTCAGAATGTGTTGTCTGCGGGTTCAGGGGTCGACAGGGACCCGTATCTCCCACAGGGTTTTTCACAGTGTAACACAAATTGAATTTAGACATTATTTAAGTATGTCATTTGATGGAGGCTCACACCAATAGAAACGAAAATGTAATGTAGGAATGTTCCTAATGATTTAACGGCCATTTTCTGGGTTCATCCAGGTTGGCTGGATAACACCCAAAGTTTGGGATATTGAAGCACATGTGTTTACAGCTGTGTGCCCTTCCTGATGTCCACCTCTGTTAGTCGACCTGTAAGTGGGACAGTGATCTTATCGCGGTGCTATGTTTTGGAAGTATAAACTGACTAAATTATTACTAGATCACTTCTTTCTGTCTGTCCATTTCTTGCTCCTAACTATCACTTGAAGAAAAAGATATTTTTTTAATTATTTGTAACAAATCCAAGATGCATAAAGCTGCATGCCACTAATTATATAATATCGGCAACATTTTTGACAGTATACATATAGCAAATGAAAAATATTATACAAAATGACCAATGCTAGCATTAAACCATTATCAGTATTACTCTATGAAAGGAGAAAAGCAATTGAAATGGGTTTCCAGCTATTAATATTAGTTAAAACACAATAATTCATTAAAATTATATTAATAAACCTTCCTGCAGCATGAAGGTGCCCCGAATGCCAGCAGGGAATACTGGACAATGTAGTTTTTATTCTCAGCCCTGTTGGATACCTTGGGGCCCGCTAGAGGACGCTGCAGGGAGGCACAGAGACTATTTGCCTTACGCCCAGGAAATAATGCAGGGGTCACATGGACAAAGGGAACTATGTGCTTCCTGGGTGAAGAAAAAGAAGGATTTTTTTATCTGACCCGGAAGTGTTCCAGGTCACATGGACATAGAGGGTGAAACGCTTCCGGGTCAAGGACTATAAAAAGAACAGTGAAACACCAGAGCATTGAGCTGAGCTGGGTGGAAGGGTGGCAACTCGTCTGGGACTGGAGGATTGATTATTGTATTGGTTTATTGTGTATTATATGAGTATAGTGGAGTGTAGAGTGCTTGGTGCACATTATTATTATAAAATAAAGTCATATTGGACTTTTATCTGGTGTCTGACGTCTGATCTGAGGATTCAAGGGGTCGACAGTGCCTCTATCTGTTCACAACTGCTTTACTGTATAAAGGTGAAAAACAATGAAACTCACACCCATACTTAAATACTAGAGCCTTTAAATAACGGAAGTGTGTTTCTGATTTCTGAGACAATCAAGCTTCCTTTTGATGCCGTTTCCTATTTTACTATAAATTTTGCCTGTTTTTGCTTCAGTCGCATTTAACAATAACCCTGCTCATACAGTATATGAATGCTTATTGACTATTGTGCAGTTGTTAATTTCCTTAGAATCTATAATAAAATTATTGGCCTACCACAGCCCTATCTTACTGAGCTGTATCACCAGAATTCTAATATGGCCCCATCATTACAAGTAGCCATCCTCTGTTCTTTCACTTTAAATATGGTCATTAAACAAACAAGCTTGATGGACTGAATGGTGTCCATTCATTTGTCAAGTTTCTTATGTTCTTTTGCCATCAGGTTCTACATTTAGATTAATTAATTAATGAATTACTTAAGAACCCTTTAATTCTCAAATGTACAGGCTGTCAGGGGTCAAAGTCCGGTTCTCATACCCATTTCCAAATTATCCGTATGACCTTTGGTAGTAACCGAAATGGACACAGCGGTGAGTGAGAGACAACGTCCAGGTTACATGCAAAGCAGATGTTTATTAAAACCAAGTCTAAACAATAAAGTGCAGTGCAAATAATAAATAATGCTAATAAATAGTCCAACTAAAAATAAAACAATGCTCTTGTGAAAATAAAACATGAACAATAAATACTTTCAAATCCCTTTAAGAAATGCTGGGGTCCTCGGCAAGTCTATCATGGCTCTCTTTCTGTCTCTCCAGCTCACCCAATTGGGTCTTCCTTGCTGGCAGCGACTTTGACATCTGTGATCTTCATAGCCTGACTCTTGTCCTGCCTGCCCGCATCGGCTTTGACCTTTGTCTTCCCATGTGCTCTATCCAAACACCCTGGATCCATGGGAAGGTTCATCCAAGTCCCCACTCATACACTTTGGATCAACAGGGATGCCCTTTGGAGCACCATTAGCTATGCTGTCCCACAGTGGCCCCACCACACTGCCTCCTTTTCACCACTACGCTTTCTTGTGCCGCTGATGTAGATCTTACTGTTTCTCTTCCAACTCTGCCTCCAAACATTCTTCTCTCATTCTCCAATTGTTCCTTCTATTCTAGTGTTCGGACTCTCCTTTTTAAATTTTTGGTGGGAGTAAGTGTGCAATTACGCTCCCTGAAGTGCTAAGAAGGCAACAGTCAAACAGTGTGCAGTGGAGACACCACACACCTGCATGTTTCCCGAGTTTAACCACACTTTGCCTCATGACACAGGTGATAAGATCTAAGACTGGCATCTTCTTGTGTTACTGTGCTTGTAAACAATGAGCCCATGCATGTTACTTGTAAAGATGGGACGATTCTAGCCATAGTGTCAAGCGTTTGCCCCAGTGTGCTTTGCAGGATGTGGATGAAGAAAAGGGGTGCATATTGCACCAGTGAAGTGAAAACTAACTGACAGATTTTGGCAACAACAAATGAAACACTAAAGCTGTTTTACAGTAACCAAGTGTTTACCCACAATGCCGTGCTTACCCAACACCAAACGTTAACTGCATGCCAATGCACTGTTCTGTGTTTATCCAGCAGGCACTGGCAAAACACAGAATGATGTTACAGCCATATCCAGTATACCTTCCAGACATTTTGTCTTTTTCTTTCTCAAAGCTACACTTCTTGGTTACGATTTTTTTCAGTGCTGATGATGTTGTTGCAGCTTCCATGGAGGACCTCTGTAGATTTCCACCAGATGCTTTCCAGGACTGCATCTAGCAGGTACACAAGAAGTTCCCAGTATTAGAATTATTGACTGTACCTTGTAAATCATGAAGTAGGTGCACCGTGATGAGCTGTCATGTGCCATCAGTCTTCAATACTTACATGAGAAGATGTGTAAGAACATTAGTGCCACTGCAATAATACCCAAACAAGTCTCACAAAACAATTGTGCTTGAGCATGTGTGGAGTCCATTGTATTTAAATTGTGAAGTCTACATACAAGCGAGATGGCAGATGTTAGCTCAGTCGGAACACAGGGTCATAATGAGGTGCTAATCAAGAGTCAGTTTCCTTTGTTTAACAATTCTTTACATAACCAGATATCAATCCAAAATATCAAGAGCACACCGTGTCGACCTTCACATCTTGACTTGATTTGGTTTCATATGCATTAGATGCTTGTAAAATGAGAAACTACAGGGCCATTTACCTTTCAAAGCTTTTCTTCTGTTTTATTTATACCACATTTTAAACTAAACCGCCACAGGAGCTTAGGGCACTGAGACACTATAATCAAGCTGGGCCACATCAAAATGATTTGTCTTCTTCTTAACGCTTTGAGTGGAAGCCATACAAAAAATAAGGGTATCTTTATTTGACGCTGTTTAATTATCAAGTATCTTATTTTAAGAAAATGCTGGGACATGCAGTATATGAACGAAGATTTACAGAATCTGCATATTGCACAACGATACTATTTACTGTGTAGACAATGTGAAATTAAGTTAGTGTGGAATACTGTTATTTGAAGTAAGTTTCTCAAAAATTAAATATATTAACATCATTCTTTATACTGTAAGCTTTTCCTGTACTGTAGAATAAACATTTTGGATAGGATCATTAAATTAAAATCAGGCAAACTACACTTAGCATGATTTGGTGCATCATTTACAGCAGGTAAAGACACAGGTTATCCATCCTTCCAATTTCTCAACACACTTTTGGTGGGGCCAGAGCCATTCCTGGTAGCATTAGGCAGAAAGTGGGTACTAAACCTGGATGGAAAACCAGTCCATTTCAGAACACACACACATACACACCCATTCATATTGGGCCAATTTGGAATCACTCATCCATCATCCAAAGCCACTTCTATTTGGAGTGAAGGAATAAACTGAAGAAACTGAGGAAAAAACAGGTAAGCAATAGAGGAACCAGCAAAATGTGCACAGACAATGAGCAAACTAGGTGTCCAAACTGGGCCTCAGGAGCGTCGAGGAGTGGCGGTGTTAATCACCGTCCAACCGTGTGCTACCTGGAAACAGACAAAAACTTTTAAAAACATGCAAAACAATTACAAAACTGGCCCTTAATTTGTAGGTTTGTGGTCAATTAGTGTAAAATAAAGAACAGAAGATGTACCTGACTACTCCTCAAGGGCAGACACTATACATTACTGAAGTTTAGCTTTGCAGATTGTAAGTTATACCTCAGTATGATGCACTTTGTTTCCGAGTTTAAAATTAAGGTTCTTCAAGGAAATAATGGTGATAATGCACAGGAGCAAGCAGCAAAGGAAATGACAGGAGTCTGAAGCCTGAAGAGATAACTAGAGGCCTGGGACACCTATAACAAGCAGCTCCCTCGGGAGAAATACTTTTAACTTCCAATGACAGCCTTGGAAAATATTTCAAATAGCTTTAGCTTGCAGTCTTGCTGCATGTAAGGGCAGGACTGGCTACTGATCAATTCGCTGCTTAGAGATATAGTGGATTCCTAAGAAGTGATGGCAACACTTTTCTTATTGTTGTTTTACCTTATATTGTTATTGACAACAGTATTTTAATAACAATATTTTAATGGGCTATTTCATTACCCTTCATGTTCAGCATTCAGTATCAGCTTTTAGGATGAGAAAAGGAATTAGAAATTTGAATGTGTCTTTTTATGATGCATCATGTTACTACTTTATACCAGGTAATTCTTGAACAAATTTTACAGTCATGCCATTTCTTAACTGGTAAAATGGTTAATATCAATTGATCCAGACGCATGGGTGAGTACACCTAGTGATGAAATAATAGTCCACCCAGGTTTGGTTCCAGGCTCATCACCAATGCCGCCTGTCACCCATTCACCCTGCATTGGAAATGTGGATTTAGACATTTATTGCCTGGGTCCATCAGACATCTTTTGAAAAATTCCTTCTGTCTATGCCCTGCCATGTGTAATAATGAAACATTTTGATTACATTTTTTCTTGTAGTTATGCCTGAGGAAATGATTGTCCTTCTGTGTTAAGCCCAAAATAACCTGGTAGTTGAGTCATTGCTTCATATTTATAAAATAATACCAATATATATCACACATGTTAAAATAATAGTATCAAATTGCATAATAAATAATCAGTTGAGTACTCAAAGGGTAATGCATGCACATCTAAAGGTCATTAAATACATCAGAAATTCTGCTATGAAATAACAAACCCCATTGAGTTATTTTTCGTTATATTGCTTCTTTTATTAATATCAGTTTATCAATCAAATAATAAAATGTGGTCATGCAGAAGCAACAAGAAGAGAAATACAGTATTAGTAATTCTAAGGACAATAAATATAAACCCAGCTTGCTCTTGTAAGAGTTGTTCTCATTGGTCCACATGTGGCTGACATTTTTGATACTGTAGTGTATTTTAAAACACTGATCATATTGGAGGAATATAAAGATGCTTTCATCATTAACGTCTTCATTTTTAGGGTGCCAGGGGAATTTTTATGGTGCAGGAGGGAGAGAAGGTGCTCATCCAAAATGGTTGTCCGCACACCCATTAAAAATTAGTAAAAAATAAAATGTAGCATATTTTGCAATTTAGTTGCCCTAGCTCCATATCCAAATGTCCACCCCAGTGTTACAATCTGATGCCTTATTTAATTATTTCTGGCTGTTTATTTGAGTTTGTATTAAAAACAACACATGTAAACTGGGATGTTAAACCCCAAGGAATTATGTTAATTTTTCATTTTTACTTATTTTTAACAATGTTAAAAATGAAACCTCGTTTTCTCACAATGCTGTTTTTGGGTCCTCTTGCTGAGGCATGATGGCTAGTTGTCAGGAGGTGTTTTCTGGAAGTTACGTCATAAGATATCATCAATGTGACCATGTTTAAGCTAACTAGGGCACTTTGTCCAAAATTGTGGATTCACCCCAAGTATTTATGTAGCAAGTACATATATAAACCTTGATGCATATTTTTAGGAAGTCATTGCCCACTGGGGAGATTCTGAAGGACTGGCAAATGTTACCCCGTTATATAAAAAGGGTGACTGGGCAGATCCAGGCAACTATAGGCATCACAGGGAAACTAATGGAAGGAATTATTAAGGATAAGATAGAACAACACATGTCAGGTACAGGAGGTTTTATGAACAGTCAGCATGGGTTCAGAAGAGGGAGGTCATGCTTTACTAACATGCTGGAATTCTATGAGGAAACAACAAAAGAATATGATCAAAGTAGAGCTTATGATATTATTTATCTTGAAAGCATTTGATAAGGTGCCACATAAGAGGTTTTGCATCAAACTAAAAGAAGTGGGAGTTCAGGGTTTTGTTTTTAGATGGGTACAGAATTGGCTCAGACGCAGGAAGCAGAGGGTGAATGTCGTGAGGATCCTTATCAGAATTGGCTGATGTTAAGAGAGGTGTTCCACAGGGGTAAGTGCTAGGGCTACTGCTATTTTTAATAAATGTAAATGATTTAGATAGGAATATAAGTAACAAGCTGGTTAAGTGTGCAGATGATACCAAGATAGGTGGATCAGCAGATAATTTGGAATCCGTTATATCATTACAGAAGGACTTGGATAGCATACAGGCTTGGCCAGATTTATGGCAGATGAAATTTAATGTTAGTAAATGTAAAGTATTACACATCCACCCATCCATCCATTATCCAACCCGCTATATCCTAACTACAGGGTCACGGGGGTCTGCTGGAGCCAATCCCAGCCAACACAGGGCGCAAGGCAGGAAACAAACCCCCAGGCAGGAAGCAAAAATGTTAAGTTTGAATACACAATGGGAGGTCTGAAAATCAAGAGTATGCTTTATGAGAAGGATTTGGGAGTCATAGTTTACACTATGCTATCAACTTCCCGACAGTGTTCAGAAGCCATTAAGAAGGCAAACAGAATGTTAGTTGATATAGCACAGTGTGGAGTACAAGTCCAAGGAGGTTATGTTCAATCAACCTTTATAAGGACTGGTGAGGCCTCATCTGGAGTACTGTGTGCAGTTTTGGTCTCCAGGCTACAAAAAGGACATAGCAGTGCTAGAAAAGGTCCAGAGAAGAGCGACTAGGCTCATTTCAGGGCTACAGGGGATAAGTTAAGAGGAACGATTAAAAGAGCTGAGCCTTTTCAGTTCAAGCAAAAGAAGATTAAGAAGTGACATTATTGACGTGTTTAAAATTGTGAAGGGAATTAGTACATTGGATCAAGACTGTTATTTTAAAATTAGTTCATGAAGTACACGGGGACACAATTGGAAACATATTAAGGGTAAATTTCACACAAACATTAGCAAGTTTTTCTTTACACAGAGAACCAAAGACACTTGGTATAAGCTACCAAGTAGCATGGTAGACAGCAAGATTTTAGGGAATTTCAAAACTAGACTTGATGTTTTTTTAGATGAATTAAGTGGATAGGACTGGCGAGCTTTGCAGGGCTGAAAGGCCTGTTCTCATCTAGAGTGTTCTAATATTCTAATGTCTGTCACACATGTGCACATGGGAGGCAACTGAAGGGCTTAAAAAGGGATAATCCCGTGACAGACCAGGGTTGTGGCAGAGTGCACTGATCCTTCCTCTTTATCATTGGCAGACCAACCAAGGGAAATTTCACCTGGACTCGTAGACGTCACTTGCAGTTTCAGGCCCGCTGTCATCATTTCCGGTTCCAGACCCAATGATATCACTTCCCCTGCCGACTTTAAAGCCATATTTGCCTGTCTGTTTGTCCCATTGTTGAACTGAAGTCTGTTGAGATCTGTTTTCATTGGACCAAACTTTCAGTCGTTGGCAGCCTATTTCAAGTATACGGGCGGCTGCCCCCAAACCTTTTCCTGTGTTTGTCAAATCCTTTTACATGTCCTATTTTGTTGTTTTTTTTCTTTGTTTTTTTTTTTGAAAGTTTGATTTATAAATTATGACTTTGTTTTTGACACATTTTGACTCTGGTTGTGTGTTAATCCCCTTGTTCTTGACTTGCTGTCCTGTTACTTGACTACATTTCGTGTTACAAATATTGATCCATGGCTAGTAGTTAATTAACTTTGTGGTTACTATATATTGTTAATGTATATGGGGATGCTTTGAATTAGAAAAAGAAGCTTGCTCATCTTGACAGCGTTGATTCTCCCTGCTAATTTGAAATGGAGGGTAGACCATCTGTTCATGTCTTGTTTAATTTTTACCATGCAGACAGCAACATTTTGTTGAAAAGGAGCTTTATATTTACAAGTGATGATTACCCTAGGTATTTAAACTTATCTGTTAAGATAAAATTCAAAGATGTCCAGTTTTATATTGTGTGCTTGAGAGTTCACTGGAAAAAGCCCACTTTTGTTTAAATTGATTTTGAGTCTAGATATCTTTTGAAATTCTCTTAGTGCATTTAGGACGCTGGCACAGGATTTTGTGGGTCTGATATTTACAGTACCATATCATCTGCTTATAGGGATATTTTATGTTCAAGTCCTTCTCTGGTAATCCTGTTTATCTCTGATGCATTTCAAAAGTGAACAGGCAATGGCTCAATGGTGATTGCAAAAGGTCAATAGTGATAAGGGGCATCCTTGTCAAGTATCACATTCTAGTTTGAAGTAGTCTGAAATAATGTTGTTAATACAAACTGAGGCTTCTGGACTGGTATAAAGCAGTTTGACTCATGCATTTATGTTTGGGCCAACCAAAATTTGTACAATGTGGTGAATAGGTAGTCCCATTCAACCATATTAAATGCCTTTCTGCATTTAAAGATAATACAATTTCAGGGGGGTTATATTTAATGGGTGAATATATTACATTAAACAGGCATTGAAGATTAGAAGCTAAGCGTCTGTCTTTAATAAATGCAATTTGGTCGTGTGATATTACCAAAAGAAGCATTTTCTCAATCCTTCTAGCTAGAACTTTGAAGAATATCTTAACATCATTATTCAAAAGTGTGATTAGTCATTATGATGCACATTGTAGTAGGTCCTTATTTTTCTAAGGAAAGACAAAAAGTCTGAGGTACAATTTTGTTATCTCTAGCTTCTATAAATGTGAATAATAGTGGAGCTAACTTATTTGGAATTGTTTTATACAATTCCAGTGGATAGCCATCAGGGCAGGCTGCTTTCCCACTCTGAAGTGAGTTTAAAGCATCTAGTAATTCTGAGAGTATCAGAGGTTTATCTAGTTCCTCTGCACTAACAGTAAGAGTCTAGCTGTGGTATCTGTAATGCATCAAAAAAATGAATTAGATTGTGTCTTACCTTTTTTATACTGAGTAGACTATAAGGACTTAAAGTACTCTCTAAATGTGTGGATTATATTTTTATGGTCAATGATTTTATATCCACCTGTGTTGGTAGTTAGTTATTGCATTGCGAACTTCCTGCTTGTGAATTTGTTGAGCTAAGATCTTATTACCCATCCATCCATGTTCATAGTAAAGTTGTTGTGATTTAAAGATGAATTGTTCCATTTCTTTTGTTGTCAAGGGGTTAAATTCTGATTACAAATCCTGTCTTTTCCCGTGAAATGCCTCTTTTGGAGACCTGGCATATTCTTGATCTATTCTGTTAATTTCACTGATTAACTCTAATTCATTTTTGTGGGAAAGATATGAAATAATCTGTCCTCTTAAAATGCCTTCAGAGTTGCCCAGAGTATTCCTGCAGAGACCTCTGAGGATGAATTTGTCTCTAAAAATAATCAATTTGCTTGAATAAGAATTCTGTACAGTTCTTATCAGTTAATAACAGGGGATTAAGGCGCCAGCTATGAGATGAGTGTGTAGGGCATAGTGATTTAAGCTCCATTATCAGAGGGGCAGGGTCAGAGATAACAATAGCATCATACTTGCAAGATTTGATGTTAGTGAAGAAAGTGTTATTTATGAATACATAATCAGTTCTTGAGTAACAATAATGTACTGGTGAGAATAAGGAATATGCTCTTAAAACTTGGATTTAAAAATCTCAATGGGGCTGAGAAGTTGTGATCCATTACAAACTGCATAATTATTTTTGCTGTATTAGATGTAGTTACCGCTGTAGCTGAAGAAACATCCAGGTCAGAATTTAAAACACAATTAAAATCTCTGGCCATTATAATTGTATGAGTGTTCAGATTAGGAATAGATGCAAATACATTTTGGATAAAATCTCTATCTTCCACATTATGTGCATAGATATTTATCAAAATACTTTACTATTGAATATTTTATCAATCACCATGACATATTGCCCTTCAGAATCAGATACTATGTCTGATTCTACAAATGAAATTGTTCTGTGTATTAAGATTCCCACACCTCTAGTTTTTATGTATAGTTGTAGTGAAATATTTGGCCAATTCAATCTCTTTGTGACCGAAACTGGTCCTGTTATTAAGTGAGTCTCCCGTATAAATACTATCTTAGCATTTAAATCTGTTAGGCGAGAGACCACTTTTTCTGTTTAATTCATGATTGAGGCCTTTGACATTCCAGCTCACAAACTTCAATATTTGGTCATCTGAACTTTTGTTGATACCTTATAATCTTAATTTTATGTAGCACATTGTTACATAAGATAGCTTTAACCTTGATTTCATTGTATTGCCAGGTGTTTTGGATAGGAAGCCTGATGTTATGTTGGAACTTACAGTTGTTAAGGTAGAAATGATACATAAGAAATAACTTGCTGCCCCTGACCCCACTCCCCTGTTTTGCCTCCCTAAGTGAGGCAAGACTTCTTCATTAAGCACCAGTTCTCTGACATGCCAAGAGACAGAGCACATCCAAAACAAAACAAAACAAACCCTCCTGCAGTGGTGTAAAAAAGATCAAAATTGAGATATCTTATGATAGCACAGTCCAAATACAATAAACCTAGGATATGATTTTAAACAGTCCCAATACAATAAACCAAGGGTACAATGTTAATCAGTCAAAACAACACAATGTAAATAACTAGTTACTTTGTGGTAACAAATTCGAACTTATGTTCAGTGGAAGAATTTTCAATATTATAGTTGTAATTAAAAAAATAGCCAAGAAGGAAACAGAATGTATATTTACAGCAAATGTGTCATCACAAATTATCCAAGTTACAAGCAGGATCTTCCTTGCCTTGCCAGGACATGATATGACTCATGATCATGTTTCAAAGGATGTCAAGATCAGTCTTATCTGTTTTTCTGCTTCATCTGGAGAACTGAAAGTGTAAAACTGGCCTTCAATAACTACTTTCAATTTGTTGGTGAACAACAGGCTGTATTTGATTTCGGCTTTGCACAAACACTGTTTAATGCTGTAGAATGTGGTGCGTTTAGTAGCTGCTGAAGTGGAGAAATCTGGGAAAATATGAATACAGCTTGTAAATGAACACAAATATGGATGGGCATCCTAGTAGTACCATCCCAGGATTGGTACTACTCCCTTAACTGGCTGGGAGGCCAATATGACTAAACAATGGAAGGAGGCTCAGTCTCAGAAAGATATGCCTCTGTAAACTGCTAGATGGCAGCAACCCTGGGCTTTGGGACCAATTCTGTTCTATTACCTGGCTAGTATATCATAAGACAGCAAGGAATAGACTTACAGATTTCTCTCAGGTAACCACTGCTCTACTCAATATAGCACCCAAGAGTACTATAGCCTTACTAATTTATTGTAAGGCTGTGCTCTCACAAAGTCAAGATTTAAATGAGAGAAAAATTGAACAAAACAGCGGGACCAAATCTTCAGAGTACCTAAATGTTCAGCATTGCTCTCCTACAGTTAACTTCATGTCCTAGCCTCTTTAAGTATTCATGTTTGGTTCTGTTTACTCAAATGTTTACTCCTTTAAAAGTTCCTCTGACCTCTGACTGTAACATCTGCTATACTTTAAACACTATCATTTTTGGCTCCCTTCAGCTGAATCAGCCACAGAACATTGGCTGCATCTGTGCTGACTATGCCTAGGTAGTCTTCTTCATTACAACAGTAATTTATGACCTGGATCACACCTAAAAAATATATTCTAAAAAAATATTCTTTTTTTTGTACACACCATCAGAGTTCACTGTAGGTTTAAAGATGCTGTTTAGAATGATCCTAACAAACTATTTTGGCTAATGCAAGCCTTTCCACTTTAATCTCTATGTCCATTTGATTTCTCACACAAAGCCAAAGACCATACAGTTACTGTATGTATTAACTTATTAAGCATCTCTCTGTAAGCACAATGTTTCAAATAGCTATATTCTGCAATAATAATTATATATTGTATCTCTCTCTAGCTTTTTGCAATAGAATATTAAAACTTTAGCGTGTCCTTCATTTTGCTGCTAGAAAAGGTGTGGTCACTGCCATCTTGCAAAGTCAGTAGTCATCATTTGAGTCCATCATTTCCTTTCCCTCGTATAGTGTAAGATCAAAGTATTCATTTGGTTTTCAGTTGACTTCACCTGAACCATTTTCCCACATCTGAACAACACTTTGAATTTAGTGAACACAAATGGTGAAGAAGTTCTGAGATGGATCTTGTTGTTACCCAGATAACAATACAATCGCACCTTGCTACAATATTTTGTCTTACAGGAACACCTAGTTTTTCATTTTCAGAATATCTGTTTTAGCTGTTCATTTATGATAAGTTGCTTTGTAAAGAAGCTCAGATAAGAGGAAAGATTAAAATATTTCAAGGCACTGATAGGTAATGTTCACATCATTCAAATTACTGTCCTCTGTACATATGTGCCGTTCCGAGGAGGCACTGTGTAATCAACTAATACTAATCCTTAGAAAAGTAAATTTAATGGATACTCTCAGTTTTGATTATCTTTATATACAGTTAATCAAGGTGGCATCACTTGATATGCTTGAATGTGGCTCCTTTAGGCTTTACATTTAAATTCAACCTGAAATTACCTTTTGTCGTCAGGCCTCTCAGAAACGAATTTTTAACATATGGTATATGTTTTGTATTTCTTTGTCATTCTCTCAAACTGCAAATTTGTTCTTGCTCTTTAGATATTGCTCTTGGTCTTTAATTAGATATCTGTTCACCATGGTACAAGGAACACATAAGAGTAGATCAACCAAGTACATCCCAGGACTTAAGGACATGTCCTACTCTGACAGATTCAGAGAATTAAATCTGTTTAGTCTCGAGCAGAAGAGACTGCATGGGGACCTAATCCAGGGATTTACAATTTTCAACGCATCAGTAAAGTAGATCCAGCAACATTCTTTCAGCTTAAGGGTGAATCACATACTCCAGGACATTTGTAGCAATTAAGAAGACAACATGCATTTAAAACTGAAGCCAGGAAGCACTTCTTTACGCAAAGAGATGTGGGAGTCCTGAAAACAACTACTGACATATGTTGTTGAAGCTGAAACTTTTACAATCTTTAGGAAGAATCTGGATGAGATTTTGGGACACCTTAGCTATTAGCTAAACAAATGGGCTTGATGGACTGAAAGGTCTCCTCTCATTTGTCAAATTTCTTATGTTTTTTATGTGTATTCTGTTCTAATGGGTGCATTATGCTTTACAGTGATCCCTCGCTATATCGCGCTTCGCCTTTCGCGGCTTCACTCCATCGCGGATTTTATATGTAAGCATATTTAAATATATATCGCAGATTTTTCGCTGCTTCGCGGGTTTCTGCGGACAATGGGTCTTTTAATTTCTGGTATATGCTTCCTCAGTTGGTTTGCCCAGTTGATTTCATACAAGGGACGCTATTGGCAGATGGCTGAGAAGCTACCCAATTTACTTTCTGTCTCTCTCTCTTGCGCTGACGTAGGGGGGTGTGAGCAGGGGGGCTGTTCGCACACCTAGACGATAGGGACGTGTGCAGCTGCTTCCTGAAGGACATGCTGCACGGTGCTTTGCATACTTAAAAGCTCAAAGGGCACGTATTGATTTTTGTTTGAAAAACAAACTCTCTCTCTCTCTCTCCCTGCTCCTGACGGAGGGGGTGTGAGCTGCCGCCTTCAACAGCTTTGTGCTGCGGTGCTTCACATACTTAAAAGCAAACAGCCCTATTGATTTGTTTGCTTTACTCTCTGTTTCCTTTGAAGAGGAAAATATGTTTGCATTCTTTTAATTGTGAGACGGAACTGTCATCTCTGTCTAGTCACGGAGCACAGTTTAAACTTTTGAAAAAGAGACAAAAGTTTGTTTGCAGTGTTTGAATAACGTTCCTGTCTCACTACAACCTCCTGTGTTTCTGCGCAAATCTGTGACCCAAGCATGACAATATAAAAATAACCATATAAACATATGGTTTCTACTTCGCGGATTTTATTTCGCGGGTGGCTCTGGAATGCAACCCTCGCCATGGAGGAGGGATTACTGTATACCATTTATTATCACTTATTGCAGGGGTGCCCAATACGTTGATCGTGCCAACCGGTAGATCAGAAAGATAGTGCAGGTAGATTGCGTTGCATTCAAAAACATTTTTTTTAAATGTTAGTCTATCATATATCCTCCCTATGGCATTTGCCACTTGATTGACATACAGGGCAGCCAGTCTGAAATCTCTTTTCTTCTAACACACTGGTGATCCCACATGCACCAATACAATCAGATTGTGATTCAGACTATGAATACCATGAATGTAATTGCCCTGTTCTACATGCTGTCAAATGAACGAACCACACACCGTGGTGCAACGTTAGGGGCTTCGCCTCTAGCGCTGACGTCCGAGGTTCGATCCCCGAGAGGGGGTGCAGTGAGTGTGTGTGCCTGATGAGCCCAGAATTAGGGTGAAACACATGTTGCATATTCTTTGCATTATTTGACAGTAAAACTATGCAACATTCTATGATCTGCTTCTCGCAACTGAAGAGGGCCACCGTGGCGGATGTTTGCCGACTTGAAGACCAACCACAAGCGTTACCTGGTAGGTAACCACCCATACAATCAGACTGTGATTCAGACTACGAATGTTACTGAATGTAATTACCCCGATCTACATGCTGTCAAATAAACGAACCACATGCCGTGGTGCAACGTAAAGAGGCTTCACCGCTGACGTCTGAGGTTCGATCCCCGAGAGGGGGTGCAGTGAGTGTGTGCGTCTGATGAGCCCAGAATTAGGGCGAAACACGTGTCATGTACTCTTTGCATGATTTGACAGTAAAATTATGCAACATTCTATGATCTGCTTCTCGCAACTGAAGATGGCACCGTGGTGGATGTTTGCTGGCATGCAAACCAACCACAAGCATTATCTGGTAGGTAACCACCCATACAATCAGATTGTGATTCAGACTACGAATGCCATGAATGTAATTAACCCCAATATACATGCTGTCAAATACACGAACTACACGCCATGGCACAATGTAAAGAGGCTTCGCCTCTGACACTGACGTCCGAGGTTCAATCCCCGAGAGGGGGTGCAATGAGTGTGTACGCCTGATGAGCCCAGAATTAGGGAGAAACACATGTTGCATACTCTTTGCATTATTTGACAGTAAAACTATGCAATATATATATATATAGCATTTTTAATGTAGGTAGATCATTTTGACCTGGTCATTTTAAAAGTAGCTCGCAAGCCGAAAAAGTGTGGGCACCCCTAACTTATTGGGAGTAAAGGGAATGCGATGGGAGGCAGTCCTATCTCCAGAATCAAAAACCAAGGACACCAAGTAAGAGGCAGTAGAACACTATCAATAATGGCATCAGAATATCAGTACAAAAATATTTATTGATTATCAGGATCTTTAGATCCCCAATGGGCTGTAGAGTCCAAATGGATCCATAATTTTAAAGGGCATTGAGAAGCAACTCTAAGGATTTCCTGAAAATTAACCACAGGTCAGAGTATAATTTGAACATGATGCTTGAAACAAGGGGTGTTTGTTGAATGTTCTTCTTCCACACAGACTAAACAAACTGTTATTAAAAAGAACAGACTTTATGCAACAATAAACAATGCTGTGCATCCTCATGTTTTCAGTGACACATAGTTTTTATTAAATACGGCTCTATACGAAGGCCCATACTTCACTCCTGTAAACCAGCAGTCTGTTTAAATCCCAGACAAGCAATGAGCTTCCTGCACAACACCTGTTCTTGTAAAAGAAACAGGGAATTACACTGTATTTACTATGAGCAGATTGAATAAATCTGCAAAGCAATCTTGTTAAAGAAACAACTGGCTAGAAGCCAAAGCCTCCAGGATAGTTTGCTCCAGTTATTTTGTAAAAAAAAAAGAATCTTTTTCTCTATGACACATTCAGTTAGCGCAGAAGAGCCTAAGGGCCTTAGACATATGCTTCAGTTATTATCTTTATTGTCACCAAATGTTAAATTCTCTGTTTTACAAGAACAATATGATTTTAAAATCCATCTAGGGGCACATACAAAACAGATAATTCATGTGTGAAATACATATTCTGAAACATGAACAATAAAATGAGAGCTTTTAAGTCTCACACAACTACTAATGAGAAGATAGTCATGGTTTCATTCAGTTAGAAAAAATAAACAGAAAATTAATAGAATATTCTGATCATTAACACTAGAATTACCAGAGCCTATGAAAAAACGTGTAAACCCAGCCCACCTTAAATCCCTTTGCACCTCTCCATCAGCGTCTTTTGTCTTGTAAATGTGTTGCTAAGTGCAAGCAGCAAGCAGCCTGCTATACCATCTCCCCACTGCTGCAAAAGGGACAAGAAGGTCTCCCAGTTCAAGCCTTGATTATGTGGGGAGTGAGCTACCTAGACTAGTATAGGGCAAATAATTTCATGTGCGTTCTGTGAATTACCTTCTTTTGAGCCCTTTAGCTGCCTTTTATGTGCACATGTGTGACAAAGTATAAAGCTATTTCATAAAAAATGATTCAACTTAAATAAAGAAATGTTACCTTCAAACTCTTAAATATGGTGGTTAGACTGCAGCAGCCATACCACCTGCACATCAGAGCAGATAATCTGCCAGAAGCTAAGAATGGTTGGCCTTGGCCACTACTTAGATGGCAGACCATCTAGAAAAAGCTTGGGTTGTTGCTGGAAGTGGTGAGGGTGAGTCCATTGGGGACACATACTCTGTGGTGTGTGGGGGGATATCCACGATCAAGTGCATTGGTGGAGACAACGTATTGTAAAAATTTGCGTCATATTTCAGAAGAGACGTAAACATGAGGTGCTGTCTCCCTGTGGTCATAAAAGATACCTAGGAATCCTTTGAAGAAGAGTAATGCATTTCCTGATGTATTTGGCTAAACTGGAGACCACGGCCTGGTCATTCTGGCCCCCTACTCATCCTCTGTTCCTTACTAGCTAACTATGTCCCTTAATCCCTTCACCACCTAATAGCTGTGTGGTGAGTGTACTGGTGCAAGTTTGGCTGCTGTCACATCATCCTTGTGGATACTATACTTTGGTGAAGGTTGTAGTGGTTCCCCAATTCCCCAATGTCTATGTAAAGCATTTTAAGTAGGTTATAAAAGCACTTGTAAATGTAATTAATTAATTAATCGCATTGTATCACAGCATCTTTAACTCTGCTACATCCAGTCTCCAACCCATATAACATAGCTGGTCTCACTACCATGCTGTAGACCTTCCCTTTCACTCTTGGTGATACCCGTCTGTCACAAATCACTCCTGACACTCTTCTCACCCATTCCACCCTGCCTGCACTCTCTTTTTCAACTCTCTTTCACAATCCCCATTACTCTGTACTGTTGATCCCAAGTATTTAAACTCATCTACCTTCACCAACTCTACTCCTTGCATCCTCACCATTCCACTGACCTCCCTCTCATTTACACACATGTATTCTGTCTTGTTCCTACTGACCTTCATCCCATTTCTCTCTAGAGCAAATCTCCACATGTCCAGGGTCTCCTCGACCTGCTCCCTACTCTCGCTACAGATCACAATGTCATCAGCAAACATCCTATGTAATCTCATCTGCCAACCTGTCCATCACCATTATAAATAAGAAAGGGCTCAGAGCCAATGCCTGATGTAATCCCACCTCCAACTTGAATGCATCCATCACTCCTACCGCAGACCTCACCACAGTCACACTTCCCTCGTACATATCCTGTACAACTCTTACGTATTTCTCTGCCACTCCTGACTTCCTCATACAATACCACAACTCCTCTCGAGGCACCCTGTCATATGCTTTCTCCAGGTCCACAAAGCCGCAATGCAACTCCTTCTGGCCTTCTCTATACTTCTCCATCAATCTGTGGGGCAAGATTTTTTACCTGGATGGGAGGCCAGCCTTTTGGAGTCACAAGAAGAAAGGTGACATCAAGAGGCAGGCAGGAGATGCCAGTGCGGGAGTAGGTATGCTTGCATCTTGGCAGGGTAGGACTGAAGAATAATGCCCAGCCAGAGTCCAGTATCAGGACTACATGTTCCCTCGACATGATAGGTTATAGCATCCCTGGACAGTGCTACTGGTACAGACACCCACAAGGCATGCTGAGAACTGTAGAGCCATGGGGCAGCTTTGTTGGGTTTCGTGGGTGCCACTAATTGATGCTGCAGGTATCTGTGATCCGTTCTTTGTGGGGCCTGCAAGTGACCCCGAAGTGCTTCCTAAAGGCCATGCCCTCCCATATGTCTTATTGAAAAGGAGCCACTCGGTCTCATCCAGGTGAGTTAGATTTGGTTGGAAGAAGGCAAAGGAAAAGAACAGAGAAGTTGTTTTTTGTATTGTACTTGTAATGGTAATTATTAGTAATAAAACCTTGTGTCTGTGAAGTTGTGTCTGGGGTTATAGGGTAATGCAGCAACCACTGGTGGTCACAACTGGTATACTTCTTTAATAAATGGTCTGATACTCTAGACATAACAGTGGTGACCAAATCAAGGGGTTCAGAGTTAACTAATTTGCATCTCTGCATTCTAGGTTGTCCCTTGTTTTGCACTCAATGACAATAACATAGGCTCAAACTCTACATAAAATTTTAATCAGGTTTAAAAAGTGGATGGATTGATAAAAGCATAACTGGCATAACTATAGGTGGAGCAGGTGGAGCAGTTGCACTGCAGTACAAGGGGCTGGTATCCCTTCCAAGGCTAAATTCTGCCTTGCAACTAATACTGCTGGTATGGACTTCATTTTCCCAAATTTTGTACTGTAAATAACAAGTTTAGCAAAAAATTAAACATTCAATTATATTCCACTGACTATATAGAAAATTGCACAGACAAGAGCTTGAAAAGTGCAACAAATTGGAACTTTCCCATGTTCAGAAAATCAAAACCAGATCTGTATGTGCTTAACAATTTTCACACTTTGATCTTGTCTCTCCAGAAAATCATTTGAACATCAGGCTTTTTTTTATATAATTTAACACTGATTAAAGAAAATGCCCTTTTTTACTCATCACAACATATAAACAACCTGAATTGTTTGCTGTCCTGTAACGTAAATGATAGTAATGACACTTCCGCTCTACCCATGATATTACTGATGGTGCCATCATGAGACAGGGTTTGAATTTTAGTCTGGTTGCTCTCTGTATGACATTTACAGTAAGTATTACTCAGTTTGTACCGTTTAATTTATATTACTGGTACTATAGAACACTGCTTGGCACTGCTGTCAGCTGCAGAACCCCGTTTTCAAATCACAGTCTGGGCACTATATTTGTCCATTTTGTACTTTCTTGTGTCTGAATTGGCTTTTCTCCCAGAACTCAGGTTCTTCTTCTTCATCTCGAGGATGTGTGAGTTAGTCTAACTAGCAACTCCAAATTGGCTCCTTATAAATGAATATGAATGTGTACATGATATGTAAGATGGTCTGGCACCTTGTCCAGGGTTGATTCCTGCATTGCACTTAATGCCACAATAGGTTCCAGGGTCCACAATCAAAGCAGCTTCAGCAACAAATGAATGATTTGTGCTTCACCCTATTGCATCTCAAATACCATAAAAATATACACACACTTTTAAATGCGTAACAATATTCTGTACTCTGAAATGTTCAGAATGCTACAAATACTAATGCATTGCCAAAAATAATGTGCAACCGAGGGATACTATTCATGGATTTTGTGAATTAAGCAGCAGCACAAGTGATTTTGTTTTTTAGCCCCAGATAATTGCAGTGCATTTGATTATGAGGTAGAGGCACGTTCTTAAAGTAGTCGTCAAGTTAATGTATTTTTGCATAGCACTCATCACCTTGGTGCAGGTTCAGAGAGTTGTAACAGATTCACAGGCTAAATACAATCGGAGACTTTTACCAATTACAAAATGCACATATAAATGAAACGACAGATTAATACAGTGGACAAAGCAATTTCAATCAATTAATATAAAAAGGACCCTAGCTGCTCAGGTCCATTGATATTATTGTTCAAATATTGCCAATTGACAATGAAGGAGCGAAAACAAAAACTGTCAGAAGCAACCTGGGAGAAAATAAACCTCTGAGGGGTCCATAGTCAGTTAGAATAAAAAGTCAAAGACAGAAACAAAGTACTCCGCAGACAGGGGACTGAAGTTATGAATCTACTAGGAGTTACCTCTGTTTAGTATTTTAAGTTAAGACAAATTTTTTATACTATTTAAATTGTTGACATCATTCTAGCGCCAGGCAGCATGATAGTAAGCAGACATTTTGGTTCCTTCCTGCATGGAGTTTGCATGTTCTTCTCACCTCTGTGTGGGTTTCCTCCCACTGTCCAAAGACATGAAGGTTAATCGAACTGGCAATGCAAAACTTGGACAGGGTTTATTCCTGCCTTGCGCCCTATGTTAGTTGGGATAGGCCCCGGTGCGGATTAAGCGGGTGAGAACATGACATTTCAGCACCTTTATGGTTGCCTCCATGTTGTTTGTGGTGGTAGCACTCATTGCCAGTTACATGGTGAAAATGTCCTGCTTGGAATGGCGATGCAGTAGCACTGGCATCCAAAATTTAGATTAAACTCTCAAAACACAACTTGTGATTACTTAGTTGCTTTGAAAAAGGGTCTTTAGAAAGCCAGGACATTTGCATTTGTTTCCCGACCTTTGATCTTTGCTCTAACATTTTGAACTTAATGATAGGTTTTCCTTTTTCACTTCCTGATTTAGCCCCTCTGCTAGTTCATGGCTATCCTTTTGTTGATCTCTTCAACATCTTTCATTTGCTGGTTTGTTTTCAGAATTTTAGTCCATTAGATCTAGGGTTTTTCACTCTGCTCACAACAACTGCTCCAAGAGTGCTCACTCAGTCTTTCAGCAATGGGAACATTAAGGCCTGCTCCATTCAGTCTTCACTGTGTCTTTGAAGATTGAATACAAAATGTTGCTGAAAACCCACTAAACTTACCCCGGCCTTGCACTGGCATACATCAATTACAGCACTTCTTTGTATCCTTAAGGTGCAGTCCACCCAGTATGGTCCATTGATGCTGGCAGTCTTGTTGTTCCCCCAACTATCCTCTGTTTCCATGATATGTGGGTGACAGAGGTTTCAGTTCTACTGCACCCAAACCTTGATGTGCCCTCTCTAAAATAATTAAATCTGTTGACAAGAAGGCATTTAACTTACACTGACTTTCGCATCCATTGTCTCAGTTGACTTCCGCTATCCAGGTTGTTATGATGATATGAACTCCATATTGCAAGCTATGTTATTTGTTTGTTATCTCCTAGCACTTTGTATTTATTGATGTTTATCTTTTTTTAATCATAACTCTGAATTGTTGCTTTGTTTGTGTATATTTTATGTGCTGTATGACATTCATATCCAGTGATTTTTATTAAGATTTGCCTGTTCTTCTGCTGCTATTTTCCACTTTTGAGTATCTGTGAAGCATTTTCAGCATGAGAGAAGTATTATACAAGTAAAATGTATAATTATTATCAACTTATTACAGATAAAACAGCAATTGTTCTGTTTCACTCGGAGCATGAATCTATACTAATAAAAGGCAAAGCCCTCACTGACTGACTGACTCTCTCACTCACTCACTCACTCACTCACTCACTCACTCACTCACTCACTCATCACTAATTCTCCAACTTCCTGTGTAGGTAGAAGGCTGAAATTTGGCAGGCTCATTCCTTACAGCTTACTTACAAAGGTTAGGCAGGTTTCATTTTGAAAATTCTACGCGTAATGGTCATAACTGGAACCTCTTTTTTGTCCATATACTGTAATGGAAGGCAGCAAGATGGCCGTAGGAGACGGAGTTGCGTGTCGCGTCATCACGCCTCCCACGTAATCACGTGAGCTGACTGTATGTAGAAAACAAGGAAGAGCGCGAAAGAGCGCTGAAGAAAACATTCATTACACAATTGAGGAGGCAGCGAAAGAATAAGAAGCGAGAGAGCGGCTCACGTGAAGTGAATGAATGGAGCCCGAGTGATCACTTGGATGAATCAAACCTGTTCAAAAAAAAAAAAAAAAGCGGAGCACCTTATATGAGCAGGCAGTCAGCTAAAGAAGGGAATCAATAAATAACTATAATCGTAATAACCGAACAAAAAATAGCAGAGAATCCGCAGATTACATAAATGAAATGGGTACCTGAACAGAAAAGTAAGTCTCAAATAGTCACACTAAGTACCATAGTTCACTTGCGGTATCGATGTATTTATGCAAATCCAACAGAGTGCCTCTGGGCTCAGAGCATGGGGGCGGGGCCTTCCTCATTCACTCGCCAGCCTCTGTTCCAGTTACTCTACGTCTCGCCACGTGTTGCAGTGCACCTTGCCTCCGCTAATGCCCACCTGAGAGAGTAACCACAGAACACACTGCCTTTTTTTGTAGGTGAGGCAATGCGCTTGTATCAGCACGTACTCCTAACCTCTCTCTCTCTTTCTCTATTATGCCTACGTGACCACATGCTAATACCCGAACTATTCCGAAGCAACATTTGCACTATTTTGTGTTTTTTGTATCTCACACCCTCATACACTTTTATCGTAAGACCATCCCTTATCTACAATGGAGCGTTCGATCAGAAGAAAATATGAAGCTGATTTTAAATTAAATGTCTTTGAAGTGGCAAAAAAAATTGGTAACTGCGCTGCTGCCACACAATTCAATGCATCTGAGAAATTGATGCAAGATTACAGGAGGCAAAAAATGTAAGTGTTGCATTTTTGAATGGCCGTATAAGTTGGGGTCTGATATTATGATCGCTTTTTTGGGTTTCAACAACCGACTCATATTTATTTTTATTTTTAAACTTGTGTTTTTTCTAATTATATTTTTCTCAAACAATTAAAAAAAAAAACTTTATTTTCCTCCCAGGCAACGCTGGGTATTTCAGCTGGTATATATATATATATATGTATGTATGTATGTATGTCTATATGTCTATATATATATATGTAGATATGTATATATATGTGTATATATATATATATATATGTAGATATGTGTCTGTGTGTGTATATATATATATATATATATGTGTGTATGTATGTATGTATGTATGTGTGTATATATATATATGTATGTGTATGTATGTATGTGTATATGTATATATGTATATGTGTGTGTGTATGTATGTATGTATATGTATGTGTATATATATATGTTGATATGTGTATATATATATATGTATATATATATGTGGATGTGTATATGCATATATATATATGTTTATATGTATATATATGTATATGTAGATATGTGTATATGTATACATGTATATGTGTGTGTGTATGTATGTGTGTATATGTATTTATACTAATAAAAGGCAAAGCCCTCACTGACTCACTGACTGACTGACTGACTGACTGACTCACTCATCACTAATTCTCCAACTTCCCGTGTAGGTAGAAGTCTGAAATTTGGCAGGCTCACTCCTTACAGCTTACTTACAAAAGTTAGGCAGTTTTTATTTCGAAATTCTACGCGTAATGGTCATAACTAGAACCTGTTTGACTGACTCATTCAT